>NW_008795923.1:1400714-1416046 GCF_000699145.1 Aptenodytes forsteri | reverse complement strand
TCGACGGTTGGACTCCATGATCTTAGAGGTCTTTTCCAACATTAATGATTCTATGTCCTGATAACTTTCATGAAATGCTTCTTATATAAGTTCAGTTAGTTGAAGATGTTATTTTCGTCTGGATGGATTATTCAAGTACCAAGGCTTTAACGGGAGGCCCATGCCAAATAAATAATGGAATGCCTTGCAGAGACTGCTGAGTATTTTTCAGTTTCACAATGCTACAACTTAGCAACCGATGCTGAACAGCTACAGGGCAAGGGAGAGATGTTGGGAGTTCTCACTGATTTTTTTTTTTTTTAAATCAGTGAGAAACTGCAAGGTTCTTATCACAGAGAAACTGTGACACATTCAGGAGGTGCATGGCCATTACTTTTTTTTGTGCAATGAAAGTTGAGACGTTGTGTATGTTATCCTGGCTGCAGCCATCATGTTTTAATTGCAGAAGCAGGGGAGGGGAACTAATTAGTGAGAGCACAAGCCCTCTAGTAAAGATACTGCAATAGGATGTAGGAGAGGAGAATTAATTTCCTAATCTTGTGTAGTTTTCCCAATGACATCTCATGTTCCTACACCAGTTTCTCCATTTGTAAGGAAAGGTAACCTGTTTTCTAGTTTGGGGCTCTTTTTTAAAGGAAGAAAGACTTAACATCAGACTGTTTTTGAAAAAGAAAAAAAAAAAAAACCAACCCAACCCAAAACATTCGTAATGGATATTTAGGCACGCACTTACCTTTCTGAGGGGCTATTTGCTTATATTAATATTGACAAGAAACAATTTTCTGTCATCTGAACTGTTTGTGAAGAGCTTGAATAGTTAGCATTCTTAAAGTGTCTCCATGACAAAAATGTTTTTAATAACTTATTTCTGCTTTCTGAGGAAGCCTGAGCTTATTTTATTTTATTTTATTTTATTTTTTAATTTTCTTTTTTTTTTTCTTCTTTTTTTTCTGTTTTGGTGGGAATCATTTAAGATCAAGACTGGGATAAAAGAGAGGGGCAGAGTGGTGGGGTGTACGCACTCTGCTACTGCCCTGGTACTGTGGAGGGTTCCAGAAATGCCAAATGTCTCATTCATTAGTATTCAGAAAACCCAGACAAAGAAAGCCACCTTATTGCAGCAGTACAGTATGGAAAAATAGTTGTTTCATGAGCATTGCTTTTGTTTTCCAGAGGAGCCTTTTGCTGAGAAACTGTGATTGCAGAATGCTTTGTCTACAGCTTTAGCTTTGTGCCGAGCTGGTGAAAGGGAGAAGGAGTAGTCATTCTTGTGCACAGCTCTGGTGCTGCCCAGCAACGTGGTTTTACTGTCAAGGAAGAACAAGCTCATTTAACAAGTGGTAGGAGAGCACTGATTTTCTTAATTCTGTTTTTAGAGCGAAGCAGCATGTGGGTAGATTTGAATGGTCAGGGAGTTATTGAAACTTGGCTGGAAGAGGTTGATGTAATAATTATTTCCAGTGTGCTGAAAGGGTTGGAGCCAACTAGACAACATTTAGCATAGCCACAATTTCTAGCTGTTGAGAGTAGAGCTTCAGCTCATATGGAGAAGACAGGGATATACTAGGAGATTTTATATGTTAGCCTTAGATCAAAACTGAAGTCACAATAATACTCTTAAAAATATATTTTTAATTCTTCTGGTCTGTTTTCTTCTACCATGGAAATAAATAATTTGGGGATGCTGTACTCCTAGGGCAGGATACCTGCAGCTTTGGTCGCAAGATCTTGCTCATTGTTTTCCCCAACACACCTCATTTCCCTCTGCCCCCTGAATGTGAGCGTGAGCTGTGACAACGCGGGCTGAAAAAGAAATTCTGTAAAATGGGAGCTGGCGTTTACGAGGGGAAGTGGAGTCAAATGATACTGCAACCACTGAAAATGGTGTTTGCATTGCTTTACTTCGTGACATTCTGGATTAAAAAATAATCCAAAAGCAGGCTGAGGGAGGAGAAGAAGGAACATCAGCGTCGATGACGGTTAAGCCCGAGGAACTGTATGTAAAAGAGCCATGGCTTTATACAGTTGTGTGCTAACCCAAGCCGTCGTATCGCACCCATCAGCAAGTTCAGTGCTCCCTCTCGTGGCAGATTCTGACCGGTAGATCCATTGTAACTCATACCTGTTAGTGGCAAAATGTGCTTATGAGAAGTATCTGGCATCCAGCTATTTTAATGCTACTGTATGTACCAAGCTTAATAGACTTATAAACACAAATAGCACTGAATTCTTTTTTATTGACATTGGGGGAGAAAAACCTTTCACCATCTGATTGACTGAAGTTTGCCAAATGAAAATAGACAAAACAAATGTTTATGTACGTGCAAACATTGCAGATCAAACTGCTAAAAGAAATAACTAAAAGACAGGTCTTGAGCTAAGATCAAGCAGCAGAAAAATAGCAAATAGGTAAATGACTATTAAATAGGTCTTACTTTGAAACTTCCCATTTAAACAAAGAATAAACAACAATAACACCACCAAATAAAGCCACAGCAGGTAATAGTTGCTCTTCTAAACTTTTATACACTATATATTTATCATTCTGTCTTTCAGTTATTTCCTCTGATAAAACTGACTTTTGTGAAGTCTCAGCAAGGCCATCTTGGCTAAAAGCATGTTAGACAGGAGCCTGTCTAATGCCCTGTTATAATGAAGAAATGGTGAGGTTTGGCTTCTTTTTTCTTTCATTTTCTTTGTTGAATATATCTGGAAACAAGAATCTGATTCTATGCAAATATTAGATTTAATTTTCCAATGCTGGCTGGTGTCTGAAGATCCTGGAACGAAAAGGTGGCTCTTGGTAAAGCAAGATTCTTCTTGGTCCGCAGGTAACATAGAAGAAAGTTTTTGTTCCTTTGTATAAATCATGTTTTATTAAATTGCCTTTTTTTTTTTTTCTCTTTTGTAAACAGTTCTTCTGGGTTTATTTGTTTAAGAGGTGAGCCATCATGGTGCTTCTGTATAGATATCTGACATTTCCATTTTGTCTTTAGAGGTCCATTTTGGCTCCAGTTCCAGGTTATGTCGTTCTATTATACATCATCAGAGGCAGGTGTTTAGCTTTAAATATTGACAGATTTTCTCAGTAGGAACATGTTGAAGCTTCTAACTCTGCTAAACATATTCATTTGACTGTTACAATCCAAAAACTGTAAAAATGGTGGAATGGAAAGATACAAACAGTATTATTGACACTGTATTGTCAAATGTTTGCACTGAGACCCCATGTACCATAGATTTTATTTTTAAAAAATCATATTTATATCCATTTACATAAAACTTACACATTTTAAAAGAAATACATACACAGTAAATACGTAAATGTCTAGTATTTTACAATAAAACAGATGGAACAATGTAAAAATGAGTGGCTTCGTTTGATAAAAGCTTTGGATGTGCACTACTGCCAAATTTCTGATGACAGAGATGCTGAGAAGAAAGGGGGGAGGTTTTGTTTTTCTTTTTTTTTTTAAATAGTAATTTAGGTATTTTTTACTCTTGTTTTAAACTAACCAATACATGAAAGGAACATCATATCTGTTTGTCTGATATACCTTATGTGTTCTCTTCCCTATTACCCTGTTCTTGTAGAGAGTTTTAATGCTCTTTTTCCTAAGCAGTGGTAGTGCACTTCAGGTAAAGTAGAAGAAAGAGATGACATCTAAGGAAAAAAATAAACAAACATTAATTAGCGAGATTCTTTGATTCTCATTTGGTCTAGGATGCAATGACACCAGAAAATATTATAGCACTAACTAAGCTATTGCATGGTTTACTAAAACATGAGTTTTGAGTATCTGAGGGAGACATGCATTTGTTGTTTTAGATCTGCAACATAAATCTATTAATAATGCATTTTAATCTTTACTAATGTATACTGATTCTTGTCCTAGATCAAAACAAACTCCTGCTTATGTTCATTTTAAAGTTGTTTTCTTGATGTTTTGATTCAGCACTGGGGTTAGTTTCCTGCATCTGTAGACTTTTGCCTGTTTGGCAGAAGGCTGAACACACATTTTAAGTGTATAGACCTTGTTGATATACTCTGTGATTCTCCTCGTTCACTGCACCTTGACAGCATTTACCTTTTTCCACCCTGATGATTTCTTTGCTATGGACCAGCTGTTTCCAGATTATCATTCACATCTTTTTGGTACTCTTCTTCTCCATCTGTCTTTACAAATCCTCTTTGGAACCCTTCATTGATAAACTACATAGTTGATTTTACCAAATCCCCTTTCACATTTCATTAGAAGGAAAGTGAAACTGTATGTTCTATTGCCCCAGCCTGTGGCAACGAAACTGTCCTGGCTGAGCCTTCTGAATTGGTGGTGACAGGTATTTCATAAAAGTGTTGGGAAAGCTTAGACAGTGTGAGTGCCAAATCCACTGGCTGTGTAATGGCATTGCAGATGCTCAGCTGGGCAACATACAGCCACCAGAGCAAAGAGCTTGACCTGTCCCATGCGCTCTGTGGTAAACTTCTTTGCAAGATTAAATGGCCAGACACCAGCAGTCTTAAATGTTCTTAAATTTCTGATCTTGAGAGTGCACTCAAACTGGGCTGCGCAGATTATGCTCATGTAACTGTTCTGAGAATGTCAGTTCATGGTTTCTGGCAGCTTGTCCTGGTGCTTTCAACAAATGTTTTAAAAAAAATACCTGAAATGCAACTTGAAAGCATATGAATTGAACCCAGCTGCTGTGAAGAAACACCCTAAGACACTGTAAGGTTGTACCTAACTGGTATTGTTGGCATAAACTATTTTGAAATACAAGGCTTTGACATTCTCTGTAAGAAAGGTGAGTAGCAGAACACAAGAATCCGCAGCCTGCTGTGGTCACAGGCCATCTCATTTGTTCCACGTGCAACCCGTTTGCAGCTCTCTTTTCAGTCTGCTCTTCTTATGCATATTCTCCTCTAGTATGAAAAAAATTCTCTTATATTGCTGTTGTATGATAGCTCATCCAGCTATCCATCCCCTCTGCTTCTTAGTTAGAATCAGTCCCTGATTCTATGCATGCAGGTAGTTTAGTCACCAGAGTAACACAACTACTGATATATTCTAGGCAAGGTGTTACAAGCCCTGGATCTCAGTCTGACCTGGATCTGGCAAATTTCAGGAGGCATGTTGTAATGAATAATCTTCCCTTTTGTCCAAGTATCAATCAATTCCTTCCATGAAGAAACGGTTACTCAGGAACTGTGATCACAAAATTCTGAAAATTCTTCTGTTGCCCTTCAATCAACTTCACATCTCCCATATGAGCAGTTTTTGCTTACACGTTCATCCTTGAGATTCAGGTAATTTAAGTTTTCAAATCTGATATAATAACAAAGGAAATCTTTTCCCAAACGAAGGAAATCTTTTCCCTGCATATTTTTTATATAATTTACTGAAATCCAAAATTATTTTAACTCGCTGTTTGGTTTCTAACCTGCATGACATTTTGAAATTGCACTTATGAACAGTGCATACACTAAAGTTCTAGTTCACACCATCTTGTTGCTTCTCTAAAAGGAGTATATAGTAAGTGAAAAGAAATAGTAGTATATTAGTCTCAGTCATCCTCATATATTAGCCTTTACAATTTAGATGTAAATTTGATATTCTTATAGAGCTCTCAAGCATTTAAGATTAGACTGTAATTGGCAGAATAGTGGACAAGCAGCAAGTACTGATGTGATGCATACCGCTGATACTTGAAACTACTATAGTTACTACTTGAACTCCTATAGAAATTGCAGTTAACTTGTATAGCTTGTGTAACTTTGTATAAACATCTTTTTGCTCAAAATACATAGCTCCCATATACATATAGGGCCAGCAAAGTTTGCTACTTTACTTCTGTTTGTGGATTGCTACTTTTTAGACAATTTTTGAATACAGTGGGAATACACAGTTTGGATAATCTTAAGTTAATTTTTGCTAACATACCAATTTTCAATTTCTGCCCTTGTTGCACTCTTCAAACCTATTGGAAAATACCAGCTCATGTGCCTGGCCCATTACTGTTGGCCTAATAGATAGCTTGGTGTTTGAACTTAATTTCTTGGTCATACTTTAGTGCTTTCAACGTTGCAATTCTGAAGCATATAGGAGAAAAGATGTGCATCTCTGCTATCAGCTCTACCCCCACTGAACCCAGGCAGAGTACTGTCATTGACTTTACTTACATAACACCAAACTCTAATCTATACATATGTACACATAAAAAGATTTATATAGTTTACGTTCTTCATCATCATCTTTGTAGGACCAGCTGCTAAACTTACCTATTTTAGGAAAAAAAAGTCTCCTGTGCTTATTTTTCAGTGGTGGCATGAAAAGTTCCCTTTTCTACTAGATTAAGATTTTATACTCTTGCAGTCTCCTGAAGATCTATGAAGTAAAGCCCATATCATCAGTAGGATCCTGAGCAGTCTATGTTTTCCACTGGTAACATTTGCTGTTCCTAAGCACTTTTTGAACATGCCCAGAATTAGTAACATCTCGATGGCCCCAGGCCTCTCCCAGTCTTGGGAAGCTAAAAAAAGGACTTTCTTGCAGATGCTGGCATGTCTTGCCTACAATATGTAACAGCTATCAAAGCATGTTTAATGCCTGGTGAGGTTTCGGTGCTATCCAAATATTCTTTCCAGCTCCCCTACAATCCCCCGAGTAACTAAATGGAAAAGAAAACTTTTTTACTGAGAAAATATTAGCATGAAATGGTGCCATACTGATGAAAGCGCTCATCATGTTAGTATTTTTTGCAAAACTTATGATGCAGCAGAAAACAGTGTATTTCCACAGAACTCTGGAAGAGCGAATCTGTGAGATTCATAGCTATGTTCAAAAGATAAGTGGTGAGAAATGCAACATGAATTGCAGTACTAGATTTGACCCAAAGTTGCATCCAGCTCAGAATATCCTTTCTTTGCCACTGGTCAATTCTGAATGATTTGAGAAGTGCAAGAATCTCTGTAATAGATAACTTTGGAAGATTTTCTGTATAGGGAAGTTTTGTTCTAGCTTTATGCAGCTACCTGATGTTCTAAATCGAGCCATATCTCTCATTTAAAAAAAAAAAGAAAGAAAAAAGTACATCTTTTCTGCTTTACTAGGTTTTTTTTCTCTCTCCCTAGCTCCTGGTAGAACTACTTCAAATTCTTATAAAGTAAATTCACTCCCTGTGCCTACTGCTGTCTCTCCAATTCTAGCTTTAAGTTTGAGAACGTACAAAATACGTTATGGTTGGTGAGCTATGATCTGAACAGAGTTGTCTGAAATCTTTTGTCTTATCTGCTGAAGTGGTTTCAGCAGAAAGAACCTGCTGTTTGAGATGGGAAAAGAATAGCGTAGCATCTCCTGGACTGAGCTTGAGACGGTTGTCATGATCAAATGACACCCTAGTGAGTCTGAGTTAGGTCCTCTACTCCATGCTGGCTCTTGCTTGAATAATGCCAAGGAATATTGGGTGTAGTGTATAGTTATAAAGAGCTTTCATGATGGCCCCTTATGAATACTCACAACAATTCAGTGCTGGCTTCTTTGCTAGGCCTTGTCAGCATGAGTATGTGCGAACTGTTGAGCTGTCTAACCTCTGCAGTCGTGATGAAGCAACTGCAAATTGCAAAAAGAAGAAACAAACCAGAACCTCTTTAGAATCATGAAGAAAATAAATCAGTCTGTTTCCCACTGGAAGGGTGGCTATTAAACTGCTCTGTGGCTTTCTGTGACATGATCTGGGCATGGTCTAGTTCCGAACTCTGAGTTTCTTCATGTCTGGTGTACTATTGAAATCCGTCTTAAGTGAATACGGTTTAAAACTCAATTTTGTCTTTATTTTGTCGGAAGTCCTAATACTGTACCTATCATGCTGTTTAAATACTATAGTGGTCTTAGCACTGGGAGATAGGAAGCCAAATCCTGGATGAAGATATAGGTCTTCAGAGCTACCTATCTTTAAGTCTACTGAGTTCAGCACCCAGCTCAATAATAAACTGTCTGGAAGACCTCAGGTAAATCACTAAATCTCCCTTGTGCCTTAGTTCCCCATCTGTAAAATGGGAATATCATCTTCTACATCATAGCATGGCTGGAAGACGAAATCCATGAATGTTTGTAAGGTTCTTAGCTACTACAGTAATGTGGGCCATGGAAATGCCTAGGGAGCTAGTACCTTTATTTGTACATGGAATTTGCCTTGGAATGGATTCTTGTCTTACAGCTTCATCATTACCAAAAAGTGCAGGATTAAAAGCAAAGCGTGCACATGAGCAGTGGAGTTAATGAAATTCAGTGATGCAATCAGTAAATTATTCCATCTGTAACTGCAACTATAAAGTATTGTTTTTAAAGGTGAGAAACTTTAATGGAATTTAGATGGCAATATTGTCATACCAAGTTCATTCAAGAGTTACAGAATGTAATCACTACAAGCAGTGTATTAAATTACTTTGAGACAAGTCTATTCATAGACCTAAATTCTCTCATGAGGAAATAAACAGCAGTATTGAAATGGGCCAATCTGTGTACTGGTACTTCTCAGAACTTCAGGCAGGTATACATGGCTTTATCATCCATATACCTGAAGGAATAGCCGCAATGGGATTTGTCCCTCCCGCCTGCCCTCTTACAATGATTTTTAAATTTTACTTATTTTTTAATTATGATACGCTTGTTACTTTTCCAATCATTGCTGAGTTAGTGCATCTTTTGGAAATTAAAAGATTTCCAGAGAAAATTAAGACTGGTATACAGTAACTCAATTAGTACCTGAAATTCAGTATATGCTAACTATACTACCCGTCTGATTGTTATTAATTGTTAGCAACTTGAGTTATTTGATGGTCAAGGCTAAGCTAGTTAGTTTGAAAGTCAAATAGGGTAAAAAAGGAAAATAAAGGTGATAGCCCTTTCTAAGTTCATTCTCTAAAATAGGCTCCACCTGCTAGAGAGGCTAATGAGCTGAAAAATTTGCTTAGATATTATATGCAATCTTAGATGAAAGTCAGTAAATTAATTCCTCTTGTTCTGAATGTTTCCTTTGCAGATCTAGGATGGCTAGATTGCCTTTTTTTTTTTTTTAAAGTAAACACTGACAGTCTGAAGCAAACCTGAGAAAATCAATAGTATGCCAAGTCAGTGCTTTTCCATTCCCTAATTCAACTCTCCCAGACTCCATTCATCCTAGTTATGTGAACGCAGCCGCTCTGGTGCAAGACAGACATGCACTAAAAGTCAATTTAGCATGCTAGAATAAGCCTCTTGCTTTTCAATGGTAAGTGCAGAAATGGCTGCATACCATCAGTCGCCATCTTCCGTGACTGCCCTGATGTTGTGGTTAATCTGAACCCAGCTGGCAGCGTTTCTGAGGAGCCCGGCATCATGCTGATCCCATGAACCTCACGCGGAGGAAACTGTCGTCGCCAGGAGGGGCCACGTCTGAAGTTCTTGTCATCGCTCTGTCAACGCAGAGTTGTATTTGATAAAGCAAAATGAAATTTTTTGATTAATTATCCCGCTGTCTGCTGCCTCTCCCACTGTCAAATGTATTCCACAACAACTACCCTGCTCTGTTGCACTGCATCCAGTAACTGCAATGCGTTTGAGACACTCTTGTAAAAGTAAATGCTTTACAAATATTAAATGCTAGGGTGGAAAACTCTTCTTAAATCTCTGGCTCGATATAGTAGAGGGAAGTAGAACTTTTAAGAAAGTCAGATCTCTTCCAAATACAGTGACACAAAGTGCAGTGGTTTGTTACTGCATTAGGAAGCTTACATAAAGTGCTAATAAAGAAATAAACACTCATGTGCATGCACAGAATTCCTAGGCATCTCACATTTTCAGCAAGTCCTTAAAAGTTTTATTCCTCCTCACAAGCAGAAGTCCAAGACTTGAACATTTTTTCATTGGACTCTTACCTTAAGATGAATGTTTTCCATAGGTGGATTTGAGATTCACCGTCCTAGATAACTGCCCCAAATCCCACTCTATTACATATTGATTAACTTTGAAGAACCAAAAAAAAAAAAACCCCACCAAAAATCCACTTTTCTTCTTCTTTTTTTTTTTTTTTTTTTTTTTTTTTTTTTAAAGGGTGTAAGTGTCCTAAAGAATAGGTTGCACAGGCATCTCCCCCCCTGCCCCCGCCACTTGCTCTGGCCAATGAAACTTCCACTCCTTTCTGCATGTTTCCCCTATGGAAAATGTTCATCTTAAGGTAAGAGTGCAGTGCCAAATTTAGCATCCAAAATGATATGAATATGTAGCCATACTGAGGTTACTTTAAAGCCTTGACTGGCATTTCCTAATTTTTTCTTAAAGCTGTAACTGACTCTTTTTAACAATGTGCGAATTATCATGTCTTCATGCATTCAATTTAATTTTTATATTTTACTGTGATATTTTATAAATACTGAAAATAAAATGAATTACTTCCTCAAGTCGTCTTTCAGTTCCTAGTGCTAAAAGGTTGTTGTATTCTCTCTCAAGGATCTGCCGTGCCTAGAGATACCAAAGCAAAAAATTAAAATGGTTGAAGAGGAATAAAAGGCAATAATGGGTACAGATTAACCAGAAGTAGCAGGAGCAAACTTGCCTGGGTGTTTTGTGTTGGAATCTGTAATAATAAAGCTAAACTGCTGTAATCAAAGTTTTCATCCAGTGCTATAAGTGAACCATGTACACCACTTTCTAGAATATTATTTGCATATTCTCGGAGGCCAATAGCTTGTATCCAGCGTATGACTCGATCATTGCTCCATACCAGCACATCTGTAAGGACATAACACCGGTTCAGTCTCCTGATACCCGAGAACTTCCAAACTGTACAGGTTGTGCATGCACTGTGGAGGTCATACTGCTTGATTTCTAAAATGAGGAATGCCAGCAAACTATTCATATAGCTTGAATGGCAGCAGTATCCCCTATTCAAAACCCGAGGTGTGGGAGGAACTGTGTGATTTTTAGCTACCTTCAAGTTAAATGTTTATTCTAAATAATGTTTCCAAAGGAGAAAGGTGCCTCCAGAGGGCATCTCCAGAATGCAGTTCCTCCCGGCTCCTATAGATACCCCTTTCAATTCTTCTAGTCAAGATTTTACAGTTTAACAGTGCAAGGGCACAGGAGAAATACCCGTTCCTCAAGGCTTCACTGGAGAGTTTTGTATTAAACATTTTGAAAGTCGGGTCAGCACCTACCGTTTTATAACATGCCATAAAGCAAACGATGAGTTCACAATTTTAGAGACTAAAACTATTTTTAGTTCAGACAAACAACCCTAATAGTTATATATAAAAGGAACTGTGCAGTGAGCCTGCAGCTGCTCTAGAGAGCTTTACACAGAACAGTACTTTTAAATCGCCTGTTAAATCATCTAACAAGGCCAGTTCTGTTAGAAACTATTCTTACATACCAATCAACTGCCTCAGTGGCCACCCCTCCAAGCAACATTTTCTATGATACACATTTTGAAGTAAGAAATCGAAGGCAAAGGTTTTCGAAAGCAGGAGCACAGTGTTAGGGTCCTGAGCGCTCTGATTTCCCAGTGTTGCCCCCAGCACGTCCCATTGGCTATTTGGCCTTCTGCTTCTGAGACTGAAAGAAGCTAGGGTAAGAGCTGTCCCCAAAACCCAATTTAGCAAAATGTATGTATCAAACCGCCATTCAGAAATGCAGCCCCAGTTTAGCGAAGTACTTAACTGTGCCTAATTTAAGGAGATATTTTGTGTTCTGAAGACAGATGGACTTACATTAGTTTTACTTAAAGCACCTGCTTAAATGCTTTGCTAAAATGGCATGACAAGGGGTTAACAGTGTCAAGCTTCAAAAGAAGAAACATTCCCAGTATTCATTCCCAGGAACTATCACCTTTTATTTCATGCTGACTCATTTCTCTTCGCTTTTCCAGTTCTTTTCTATCATAATTCAACCTCTTTAAACACATGATTCCATATTGCAAGCTTGTTCTGTTATTTAAAGAGAAACATTTACAGAGTTAATAAAGATAATTTTGAAGATGGGAACATATGTAGGATGTATTTCCTGCATCTCACATGAGGTGTTTCATGGTGCCCATGTAGCAAATCTTGAGGACAGAGGGGAGAGCAAACCATTAAGAAAAACTCCACAGACTTCAAAAATGAAATGGACAAAACCAAAATGAGTATGTTTGAATAAATGTTCTAGCATAAGAAACCCAAAACATTAAAAATCTTATTCAGAAAAGGTCAGCCCTTGCGAGCTGTGAAATGTTTTGTCAAATCAGGCCTCAAAAAAGTGACAAATCTTGAGGACAGAGGGGAGAGCAAACCATTAAGAAAAACTCCACAGACTTCAAAAATGAAATGGACAAAACCAAAATGAGTATGTTTGAATAAATGTTCTAGCATAAGAAACCCAAAACATTAAAAATCTTATTCAGAAAAGGTCAGCCCTTGCGAGCTGTGAAATGTTTTGTCAAATCAGGCCTCAAAAAAGTGACAGATCAGACAGTATATTAAAAAAAAAAAAAAATCCACTTCTTGTCACATAGACGTCATTCTCCCTAAAGTCTAAATGCTTTTATTTCCATATTTCCAATTTAGCTTCCTGGCTGTATCCCTAGATAACCTGAACAACTGTAAATTTGCTTGTACTGTTAACAGATTTTATGTGCTACACACAATAGCTTTTTATTATTATGAGATCTCAGGGCTTCAAATCTTAGTCTACCATTTTCTGATACTTTAAACTACTTAATAAATTATTACTGTTTCTGTATTGTCAAGGCGCTATTTGTATGTTAATGGTTCCCTGCTCATTATGAAATGTATCTGTACCAATATCTTAGTTTTGAGAGACGTAATTGCAATGTGGTTACTATTACTAAAGGAATCTATCTCAATTCAGATTTCTGACACTTACCACTCACTTTTCTGTGTGGTTTTGCAAGCCAGAACAACAGAAAGTAAGTGGTTTTATTCTGTGCAGCACTGAGCACTATGTCAGACACATAAAATTCTTTATGCATGTAGTCTTTATGCAAACATACCGATGAAAGCTATCCACCATTTTTAAGTGCACACGCAGATCTTTCTTTGTCAGATGATCTAACATCCTCGCATCTACCAGGCATTCCATAAAATAACTTCGGTACTGAGGTAAACCCAGACTGGGGAGCCATTCGTTACCTATCCATTCGTGGTTCATATCACCATAAGCCAGGGTCTGCAGGGGAAAAGAAAGGGGGGAGGGGGAATAAATTCTTGAGTTTGTTCAAGTTTGCACCACAGACTGAAGACAGAATATCTATCTGCGATGCTCGTTTCTAGTGAGACTTCCTAGCTTAGAAATCCTGTCAAACCCCCTCCCCCCCATTTTGTTTTTGCATTGTTTTGACACCGGAGGTGGAAGCCTCTATGAGATATTTGTTACTGATAGCAGTTTTGCCTGTTATATCTTGTTTTCTAGCTTTGTAAATTTTAATTTTTTGTAATAAGAAATCATAGTTTCAATTTTGAGTTTTAAATGCAAGCAAACTTCTTACACAATCAAAATGTGTTTGTTTTATAATCTTACTTGCTTTCAATTTACCTTCTAGAATATTTATGCTAGGCAACTCCTACACTGAACTTGGCAATACAAACATGGCCCCAGGGAATCAACTGAAGTTTGTGTCACTGTTTAGTGGGGGCTAGGATTTCCTAAATAGGCTCTAATGATACTTCATGGTTACACACCTGTAGTCCTTTTGAGACTAAAAGTTAATTTCAGTTGTTTGTCAGCCAAGCTTACGTTCACCATCAGTCAGAGCTGGTGACCAAATACATTCTATTAATGAGATATTTTCAGCTGTGAACAGCTTAAACTTAAGTGCATCATATGCGGAGCTCAATAAATTAATTCTTTAAGATAGGAGCAAACTGGATTCCTCCTAGAAGCTAGCATTCAGGCATTAAGCTACTTCATTGTTCAGCTGAAATTTCAATAGGGTGGGGAAGAAAGTATATGAAAAAACCACATGCATGTTGAGCTATTTTTATATGGGTTGCACAATTAAGATGCAAAATAGATAGCTTTTACATCTCACTGTTGAGAATTATTTTGGTATTACTGAAACTTAACAGAAAAGAGAACTCATAAATTTCAAGATTAACACCTCCTCAATAGGATCGTGCTCAGCTTTGAGTATCACTTTCAAGCCTATCTTTTTGGTTTTGTTTTTAATGTCTCCTGTCATTATAGACAAAAGGATAACACAGTGCGAGCCGGATATATTTTCTATGGGGGAAAATATAGTCCCCTCATCTCTCATTCTTGTGAGATTTTGAAGAGAAAAGGAATGCCATAAGTAAAGACAGTGAGATTGTGTAAGAGTGTGCATACATTAGAGGGAGAGAAAGAAGCTGAAAAATATAAGTAATTGATAGTCTAACTAAAGTGAAAAATTTTGTTCCTAATTATACAAGACTACTTGGGTGTGATTTATACAATTGTTCTAAAAAAAATCTGGTGTAATTTTAGAAATGTTAGATCTCAAACTCTTGGCATACTTTATTAGCCTATTCTAAAAAATGAGGAAAATATTTTTTCTAGATTTAGCTGGGAGGTAGAAGTCGTCTCTGGAATGTAGCCATTTCTTTTAAGAAAAATATTTACAGCATATGTACCTCTTTGTGCTTTACCTAGCAAACCTGTCCAGAGAATATTTTCTTTGTATTAGAAGAACTCTTAAATGTGTAAATCATAATTCAATCATTGAGATACTGTCACAACACTATACTCCTCTATGCCTATTGATACACTGTTAGTTACATTATTATGAGCTCTCCGTTCAAAAAAATCACGTGAAAGGGTCATACCTGAGCCCAGCTGCCTTCTTCAGACTCTTTCTGTTATCAGCAGGAAGCAATTAGTAAAGCAGGTAAAAAGACAATAAAAATGAGTTATAAAAAGATGTGGTTTTCATGTGTATGTTAACCTTAGTACAAATGAAAACATACAGGTAAAATATGCCGATAAAATAACTTCAGTCAGTGGCAATGCCCTGGGCTAAACTACCTTAAAAATTACAAGACCAAAACCATAAAATCTTAGTAGGGCAAATCTAGCTAAGTTTTCAAGGTACAAAATCATTATAGCTTGGTGAAACTTTACAGCATTATCTTAAACACTTTTTATGGTTTCACAATCAAAACACAAACACTTACTTACAAAACTGGGCATTAGAGATGCCATTTTTTGTTTCTAGTTAGATTTTGCAACTTTCACAATAAAAAGCTGTCTTCTTGTGAATATATTGTAAAGGAGCTTTTTATATAACATTTTTATGGCAAAACTATATTTTTCTGGCTGGTC
>NW_008795923.1:1387170-1400288 GCF_000699145.1 Aptenodytes forsteri | reverse complement strand
TAGGAGCAAGGAGCAAACTGGATTCCTCCTAGAAGCTAGGCATTAAGCATTAAGCTACTTCATTGTTCAGCTGAAATTTCAATAGGGTGGGGAAGAAAGTATATGAAAAAACCACATGCATGTTGAGCTATTTTTATATGGGTTGCACAATTAAGATGCAAAATAGATAGCTTTTACATCTCACTGTTGAGAATTATTTTGGTATTACTGAAACTTAACAGAAAAGAGAACTCATAAATTTCAAGATTAACACCTCCTCAATAGGATCGTGCTCAGCTTTGAGTATCACTTTCAAGCCTATCTTTTTGGTTTTGTTTTTAATGTCTCCTGTCATTATAGACAAAAGGATAACACAGTGCGAGCCGGATATATTTTCTATGGGGGAAAATA
Source organism: Aptenodytes forsteri (assembly GCF_000699145.1). Taxonomy (NCBI): domain Eukaryota; kingdom Metazoa; phylum Chordata; class Aves; order Sphenisciformes; family Spheniscidae; genus Aptenodytes; species Aptenodytes forsteri. The sequence continues at coordinate 1,399,898 of NW_008795923.1, read as the reverse complement.
TAGTCCCCTCATCTCTCATTCTTGTGAGATTTTGAAGAGAAAAGGAATGCCATAAGTAAAGACAGTGAGATTGTGTAAGAGTGTGCATACATTAGAGGGAGAGAAAGAAGCTGAAAAATATAAGTAATTGATAGTCTAACTAAAGTGAAAAATTTTGTTCCTATTATACAAGAACTACTTGGGTGTGATTTATACAATTGTTCTAAAAAAAATCTGGTGTAATTTTAGAAATGTTAGATCTCAAACTCTTGGCATACTTTATTAGCCAATTCTAAAAAATGAGGAAAATATTTTTTCTAGATTTAGCTGGGAGGTAGAAGTCGTCTCTGGAATGTAGCCATTTCTTTTAAGAAAAATATTTACAGCATATGTACCTCTTTGTGCTTTACCTAGCAAACCTGTCCAGAGAATATTTTCTTTGTATTAGAAGAACTCTTAAATGTGTAAATCATAATTCAATCATTGAGATACTGTCACAACACTATACTCCTCTATGCCTATTGATACACTGTTAGTTACATTATTATGAGCTCTCCGTTCAAAAAAATCACGTGAAAGGGTCATACCTGAGCCCAGCTGCCTTCTTCAGACTCTTTCTGTTATCAGCAGGAAGCAATTAGTAAAGCAGGTAAAAAGACAATAAAAATGAGTTATAAAAAGATGTGGTTTTCATGTGTATGTTAACCTTAGTACAAATGAAAACATACAGGTAAAATATGCCGATAAAATAACTTCAGTCAGTGGCAATGCCCTGGGCTAAACTACCTTAAAAATTACAAGACCAAAACCATAAAATCTTAGTAGGGCAAATCTAGCTAAGTTTTCAAGGTACAAAATCATTATAGCTTGGTGAAACTTTACAGCATTATCTTAAACACTTTTTATGGTTTCACAATCAAAACACAAACACTTACTTACAAAATTGGGCATTAGAGATGCCATTTTTTGTTTCTAGTTAGATTTTGCAACTTTCACAATAAAAAGCTGTCTTCTTGTGAATATATTGTAAAGGAGCTTTTTATATAACATTTTTATTGCAAAACTGTATTTTTCTGGCTGGTCAGTTAAACAGAATCAACTCTACTTCTGGTCAGTTGAGTGTTGTTATATTTGTACTTATCTTTACCAACAATAATAAAATTGAAAATGAGCTCAGTTGTAAAAAAAAAAATTACTGATGAGAATCAACTTCATAAATGTTCATGAGAAAACTTAAAATAGTATAGCAAGCATAAATTTCTAAGAAATAAGTCTTTATTGCATCAAAATTTAGCTTCAGTACCTCCCCCACCATTTATGGATTGGGCTGACTATATATAAAGTTTTACAGACTGAAGATAGGTTTTTCAGACATCTCACTGTAGGATTGTATCATGTTTTGTAAGCACTGTTATGGAGTTGTTATGACGTAATGCTAAAAACAAACGCGAAAATAACATATGTTCCAAGTAAAAGAAAAATTCAGAACTATTGAATAAAATCTGTTAGTATTTATTTATGTCTCCCCAAAGCAGGGAGAGGTTTGACAAAAATCAATCCATAAATGGCCATTCCATGCACCCTAAATCAAAAAGCATGAATACACAAGTATGGACATGAAAGACTCAGCATTAATGAAAACACTGAGTTGTGTAAAGCACCATTCTCAAGCCTTTTCTTATTTCTTTCTACTTCAGCAGATATAAAACTATGTTTAGAAGAGGTACTAGGGAGTAGAGTCTAGGGGAGATGTTGCACCTGTAACCACGACAATTTCATTTCACTGAATGAGGTTTCACACTGGCAGTGAAACTATTATGTACTGTAAAACTCCAATACTTGTTTTAGGTTCACACAATTTTTGTGATCGCAATACAGTTTGTAATGGCTTTTGCTGAGAAATGATGTAACTGTTCTTTAAATTCAATTTCACTTCTCCCTGTGACTTTCTAATGGCATGCTTGGGAAGCGTCCTACAGAAGATACGGCATCTGCGTTAAAGCAGATACATCCTAGTTCTGCTTTGAGCACTATAACCATTTTAAATGGAAGTGGAAAGACTAACCGTTTTAGCTGGAGCAGCAAGATTTTCCATTTCTTCATGGGTCACCCAAACATTGCCTGAGGGCTATGGACAAGGCCCGCAGGGAGGCAGGTGGGATCCACATTAGGTAAGCAGTGGTAAAGAAGAAAGGCAGCACCACTGTAAGTTAACAGCGTATAGCATCACCATCAGCACAACCACGTTCTTGCCTCTACCGAGCTGCAACTAGAGACAACTTTAGACAACTTGTTTTGTATCTTTCGTTAGAGGATTCTGAACAGATGTGATGGAGTATTTCAACTAGAACAGATGGATGAAATCCGGCAGAGCACCGTCACAAAGGAAAGAATAATAATTAAAGCTGCATTTCACACACAAGTGGCAAATACAACCTTTGGCTCATAGCTCTGTCTGGAGGTAAGCTTCAGTTCTCAAAAATCTTCCAGCCTAAATATTCTGCACACATCACATGCCTATATTGTAATCTAAATAATTATTACTTCCCCCATGTTTCTGTAAATCAAAAATGTCAAGAAAATTCACTTGTAAAACTATTTTTCCTCATCCTATTGTTTTCAGTCAGATTATTACTAGGAAAATGAGATGAGGCAGGGAGGGGTTGTGGAATTCTGCTGTGCATGAGGTGAAATGTGCTGTGTTTTCTTGAGAGCTGAAGTAAATTAACTCCTTTCCTGAGAAAGAGGGGAGGCAGAAAGACTTGGGACTCAGAAATGCACGTGCCGGGGCAGGGCAGCTTTCTGCTGCCAATTGCTCAGGGAGAATTAAAAAACCAAGGCAAAATTATTCCCAATGTTTCCAGCTTGAATGTACTGTTTTTTCATTTCTTAAGTGTCAATGTACTTGCTTTGAAATATGCTCTTATGCTCTTAAAATCAAAATGAATTTTGTTTAGTAATTCAACACCATGTTGAGTCTATACTGCTTTACTTAGGTGAAATCCATTACGATTCATAGTATTACCATGGTTATGACATATACAACCATTCTGAGGGGAGAAAAATCAGATGGGGAACTATAATGTTTGAAAGTGTGACAGGAGTAGCAATGGGACTTCATCTTTTCAAACAAAGAAACAAATAAACAAGAACCAAAACAAACAGCAGGTGGATCAGGCTGCTAAGATTGAAGTGGCTCAGGTGGATCTGGACTGGCAACATAAGGGTGAATTATTTCTAGCTCGGTGGGCCCATGACACATCAGGTCACCAAGGAAGAGATGCAACATACAGATGGGCTCGTGATCGAGGGGTGGACTTGACCATGGACACTATAGCACAGGTTATCCATGAATGCGAAACATGCGCTGCAATCAAGCAAGCCAAGCGGTTAAAGCCTCTCTGGTATGGAGGACGATGGCTGAAATATAAATATGGGGAGGCCTGGCAGATCGATTATATCACACTCCCACAAACCCGCCAAGGCAAGCGCCACGTGCTTACAGTGTTCCCTGCTGAAACCAGGACATTAACCTTCATTAAGGTTATGACATATACAACCATTCTGAGGGAAGAAAATATCAGATGGGGAACTATAATGTATAAAGAACCTTAGCAATGTGAAGATAAAAGGCCAGTCAATAGGAACATTAGAGTCCTGTTGCCCAGTTGCTCATATAACTCAGTGGTTCTGGTACTCCTCAAAGGTATCTCAATTCTCATTTCCACCAGAAGATTCTCCATGAATTCCATGAAGATGAGAGATTACAAAATACAAATATTATTATTATTAACATAATTATTATTGTTATCTTAGTATTAGAAGTCTCGGCTGCACTACTTGAGTAGTAGTTTTTGTCCTTCACTTCTGTGCCATGTGTCCCATCTGATCTGGGTTTTTTTCTTGTGCTTTTTTTTTTGTTGTTACAGTCTCTGTTGCCTCTTTCATAGCCATCACCATCAGCCTCTCAGCTTGAAACTCCCCTTTTGTTATCTTGTTTCTTTTTCTCCTCATCAGTTTGGCCTATTTTTCTTCATTTTCCAGTAAAAGGTGCTTTCTATCTATAGCACATACATTCTTACTCTCCCCTAATATACTTTCTTGCTCTTTTTGATATATTTGCCTTTCCTTTCAGACCTGTATCCCTGTGTTTCTTCTTTATCTGCTTCCTTCCCATCTGCTGCCACTGTCCCCCTTCCTCACTGAATGCACACGCTCTAATTCTTCCTTCCAGACTCTCCTTTCACACCTCCAATCACTGCTTCTCTTAAAAGCATGAAGAACCTAAAGCCAGTTGACTCAGATTAGATAACATTTGACAGGATGCAAAAAAGGGGAATGGAAACAAGATTCAAAAGAGCTGTGTTCCTACATAACCTCTCCCCCTTCCTGCATTGTGCACCCCCCCCCAACAAAAAAAAAAAGAGAAACAAACAAAACAAAAAAAAAAGAAAGAGAAACACAATTTGATTTGGTTGGGAGAGATGACTTGAAGGAAGAGAAAGGCAAAAATACAGGCAAAATTACAAATAAGATGCTCAATACTGATCATTTAGATAACATCAAGGTTAATCAAAAGCACGACTTTAAAAAAATAAGAATATCTGCTAAAGGAAAAATATCATCTATCAACAATCAAGCGAGTGATGAACAGGTCCTTCTAGGTCTCTGTAGGACAGTTCCCACTGATTGTGAAGTGTGTGTTACCATAGAGCCACTCTCGTACTACAAAAGTCTTTCTGCAGACTCCTGCAGGGTGAAGTGGGAAAGAAAAAGTCAGCTGAACAGGACTCACTGTTCTGGATGTTGGAGGTGCTGATGGACTTGTCAGTGATACCATCTCTTGGATTGCTAGTCGGAGCTTTAAGCGGTGAAGAGGATTGCTGATTCCAATTTCTCTTTGAATCTCAGTATCGGACAAAGCAGACATAATAGCTCCACTCTTCACGTTGGCACGGCAGGCAGCAACATACCAGGCTGGCATGCCTAGCCAGAGCTGTTGAGAGAAAGGACACATTCATCCAAAGCATTGCTTCATTTCTCCGATGAAATCAATCATCAAGGCACCTATCAATCTGAATAAGCATGGTAATACACACAAATGAGTATAACCATCATAGTCTTTAATAAAATGAAATTGTTTCAGAACTTTTGAAACTGCCATGGCTTCACATGAACTCTTTTTGTTGCTTTTGTTTTAACCAGAACTTTAAAGGAAGGGATGCTTTGAATTATTTTTAGAGGTATCTGTCTCCATCACCTGGGCTACTCCTTTCCCAGGCCTTTAATAATCAAGTAGTGGCACAAGTCAGTGTTACTGCCTATTTGATAGTCTTATGAAATACAGAAAACAATCTAAGAGGAATTAAGTAATTTTTTCACTTTTGTACTAAAATGGCTTTCTCTCTCTTTCCGTGTTAGTCCCCACAGTGTACTCACGGGGCATACTCTCACTCTTCTCTGCTTTTATTTTCTTGGTAGAAATAAACCAAGCACAGTGCAGATAACCAACCTAGTGAGGACTGAGCTTACTGTAAGTTTGGGAACAGTCTGGTATGGTGCCATATCCTAGCTAGACATACAGGTTAGAAGCTGTAGCAAAATGTAAACACAGCTACATCACCTGTGGATTTAGAAGATACGTACTTGCCACTTCATGCTTTTCCTCTCCGTATGTTAGTCTTACTAGCCTAGGTCAGCAACAGCCCCTTGCTTCACCACTTTTACTCTTTTCTTGTAAGAGGTACTCTCCACTTCTAGCAGTCTTTCCTGGGACCTACTGAGTATGCATTCTTCTAGGTTTTCTCAGCTTTCTCATTTTGTGCTGCCTCATTAATATGATTGTCGGTGTCTACAGATCTTTGCTCCCAAAGGAGATAATTCCATAGCAGGGATATATACATGTGGGAAGTTTTTGTCACAGTGTGAAATACATTAGGCTACAGAGAAAAGCGTGAGAAGGACATAAGCAGTGAATGCCATAATCACTGAGATTTGGGGGAATAACACAATGGAAAACAAAGACATAACTCGCTAGGTGCTTAACTCCAGGAGACTGCTAGGCTCTGTGAAACCTGAAAGAAGAAGATGCTTCTCTCTGGAGAGTAGCCCCTCCTCACTCTTTTCCAGATCACTATCACACGTGGGTATCACTATCGCACGTGGGTTGGTGCTGTGAATTACATTTTTTAGTACATAGCTCTCCCCACTGGGATGAAGAAGCATAACATATAACAAAAGATTTCCACTGGGCAGCAAAACAGCTAATATTCTAGATTTTGCGACACTGAGTGTTGAAGTGCATAAATCACCCTTCACTACTTAACCTTCAATGTATCTGAGTGTACATACTTCTGTATACACAAAATTTATATACACATTTATACAGCTACCTAATTTTGTTAAGTATAGGTCTGTTGTACCTCACTGTACTGCTATATAATATTCCTTCAAACATAAGCTGTCAAAAGCACTTTTCAAACGTATCGATTAGTTATTAATGGCTTGTAGTAGCATCTTATTCTATTCTACTGTTTCTGAAATAGAAACCTGTCCATCAGCATACAATGCAGTGATGCTATGTGATAATAGCCATTATATTCTACATTTTCAGATTTTTTTTTTTATTAATTCTGGGTAGATGGCAATTAATGACTACCTGTGTTTGAATTTCAGTGGAATAGAGCATCTGTGACCGTAAGTGAAGTCATCGAGAACTCTATCTCTCTGTGCATCTTGAATAGGCCATCAGAATTAGCTGATTTCATGATTTTAATTTTTTCTCTTAATAATGGATTACTAAAAGAGGACACAAGGTCAAAGAAATTATTAAAAAAATATGCCATCAGTAAATTCACCAGCAAATCTGGAAAGCAGAGACAAACTGAAAGGATTTTTATTAATTTCTCACAGTACAGGGAAGTACTGTGTGGTTGTTAACAAGCCTATACCTTATCTGGGACATACTTACTTAAAAGACAGCTGTTAGATCACTTTTATCTCACAGAGAAAACAGACTTGAATGTCAGATCCCAAAAGAGCTCAGACAGGCTTTTCTGTACTGACTCCTGATGTATCATAGGGCTTGAGGAACGACTGCATCATGTTTCAAAAAGCCCTTCCCACTGATGGGATGAGCCACTGCCCCCCATCCAATGCTAGCCTGAACCTTACCCAACTAACTGTAATGAAATACAAAGTTTCATGAAAGTCAAAAAATTAAAAAGAAAATTATGTAGATTATACCCAGCTGCACTTAAACAAAGAGCCATGAGGAAACTATGCATAGCTTTAAACTGTATTTAATATTCTCATTTAATTTGACTTTAATTTTTTTTCATACATGCACTTGAAAAAGCAGGGAAGTGTAAATACTGGAGTTATTCACCCTGCAGAAAGAGATTCAAATGTTTGCCGCTCATTAGGTAAATTAGTTCTTTAACAAATTAGGTAAATTAGTTCTTTAACAAACAGCTGTCTCTGCCAGAAAATGCAGTTAGATGAAAACAGTCTCTAAAAAGAGGGCACAGTAATTGTTCTAGGCAGAGAACCCAGATATCAAGATTGCTATACTTTTCCAGAATTAGTTAAGAAAACCCACAGTTCTTAAAATGTATCTCAACTATGTCTGTGCTACATACAAATGACTAGAATAAATGCTAAGGTTGAGAAGTTAACCCCTGAAAAGTTTGGAAATGTCACAATTGTGATCACATATACTTCTTTAATTTGGGCCTTTGTCTCCTTTAATATTAATTGCATTTTTTGGTCCAAGGGTGACATATTATATTTTCCCCAGGAGAGTATGAAATGCACAGAGTGTCCATCTGCTGACTGAATGCACTGATGCTCACTGAATAAATTCAGTACTTCTGCCCTCATACCTTTTTATCATCAGTATTCAATCTGCATTGAATACTGCAACATAAACTTCCTCATGGGCTTTCCTGTGCTACTCTCATTATATTTTCCAAGAAGTTCGTAGACATCGATTTCTCTTTACAGCCCCTCTCTGAGACAGAGGGAAGCATATCCTATTTTGCAGCTAAGAATCAAGGCAAAAAAGGATTAGGGCTTAACTTGTCAGATATGTCTTCAAATTTTGGATCACCCTGGAGGACATCAAGGGCAGATTTTTCTCAGTATTCAGAAATGTATAGACCTTTGTATGTTCACCTTTCCAGCAAATCAGCTTTGACTGTAATATTGACTATTTCTGACTGGTACAAATCTAGTTACCGAACTCTCAAAGTCATATGAAAAAGTCAGGTAGTGGCCAAATTAATGAATGTTCCATATGAACAGAGATTTTTTTTGGAAGGAAGATGATATCCCGTTTTCCAAGGTCATGTGCAAACGCTTGAACTGCCTTTCTGCAGTTTTCATTTAATCTTTTTCAATAGGTACCTTCAGCAATTCCAACACGAAGCAGAAATTTTGTAGACGTTAGCTGCTTTTGTTCCTCATCCTTCATTTATCGCCTGAACATATTCCTGTTAAACCTTTGGAGGGGGTCCTTTTTTTTTTTTTTTAAAATTGAAGGGAAAACTCTCTGCAGATCGGATTTCAGAGATGAAGGCACTGCCTGTCAAATCAGAGAGATTTCAACCTGGATCTCGCACACCCCAGGTGAAAGTGCCGAGAGGAACACCACTTCTTCCTGTTCTGCGTGATATCTAGGTAAATCAGCCCTTTCCCATTACATTTTAAAAAGATAGAAAGTTACAAATTCTTTAAATTTATTAAAAATTCTGAAGATGCAGCTTTTGTGTTAACCTCAAATAAAGTTTGATAGCTAATTTTTGTTTTCTCCTTAGCACATCATCTTACATAAACTCTGTCTGTGGAGTTCCTTGATATTTAGAAATGAGAAATTAAAAGATTCCAAAAATTTGAGGTTCAAGTGCATTTGATAACCCTTTTTTCCTGTCTTAACCCCCCTGTGTAATCCCGTCTTACTTTTTTTCAGCTCTAGTCTCTGATTTACACCATTCAGCATCAAAATCTGCTTAGTGCTCATGGCACAGTGCGCAGGGGAAAGAGGAAGAGACTTTAACAGTCTCTTTTAGAATTTGTAAGGACGAGCACACAGAAGCAGCCTGCAAATGTGACTCACGTTTCCAAGTTATGGCCAACGCTTACCTCCAGCCAGGCAACCACTGTAGGCCCATCCCACTGTGCAAATGGCAAACCCTTCCTCCGAGCTTCTTCCAGAAGTTCATGTCTAGAAACGGATCAAAAATTGTTAAATATGCAGAGGTACGTGTAGGGACAATATAGATGCAACCGTGCCTTTTTGTTAAGTGTAACAACAGTGAAGCACAACGACAGGCATGGAAAACACCAGCAAACAATACAGCTCCTTCCCCTTTTTGAATGTATTCATCTATTCCCAACTCTTCTTTTTTTTCTTGGTGCATTTTGACATCCCTTTAAACACCCAACATACAAAAGGTGAGGTTTCTGTCTGTTCTTAGCTGAAGCAATACAGAATTGGGATAGCCTATATAAAAGGATCACCATATAATAGAAGACATTGGTGAAGAGAGAAAACTGAGGGATTCCTCCTGAGACTAGCTTAGCTCTGGTCTGGTAATGACCCAGAAAGGCCCAGAATTGCCAACTTCTAGACCTGAGCTAAGCATGGATGTAATGCAGCCAGGTATGAGAGGTCTCTGTGTTTGAAACGCTAAACCCTGCTGGACCAGCTATGCACAATTCTAGGGTTTCTGGAGTACAGCTATTCTGCATCTTCAAGAAGCCATCCATGGCTAATTAAGAGTTGGCTGTATCTTTAATAGTTCCATGTTAATTTTTTTATTATTATTGTTTATATACAAAAGAAATCCACGTGGTTTACTGATGTATACATTTTTAAAATGATAGAATTTTGTGGTTTCTCAATTTTATACATATACGTATATATATAGATATATTTCTATTGAGCTGATCAGATACCAATCCATGCATCTGCAGCTTCTCTGGACTGCAATGAGTGTGTTATGTAAAACATCATTCTTAAAGCTTAAAATATACTTTTAATACAGCGGTATTAAATATTTGGTAAAGTTATGTATAGGCCAGTCAGCTAGACTATCAGGAGAATGCTCCACATTAAACATGTTCAACCCTTTGACCAGACATTTTTATTCCTGGAGCAGGAATAAAGAACCCACTGTGGTAGAGACATAGAAAAAGTAGTCCTTCAAAAGTCTTTTTTTCCTGCTATTTAACAACATATTTTCAGCTGCGTCCTACTGAGTGAAACACAAAAGAATGCTCTCAGCAACAAGCTGTAGTGAAAAACAAATTAGACAGGGACTATGTTAATGTAGTGTTAAAATTTGCTTGCATTCCCACATAACAAGGAAATCTTGGAATTATAAGCTTCCATTTTGCTCTGTCCTTCATTACTACAGCCTTTGTGGTTCAGTTATCCCTTGGCAATTCTTCACTGCCTTAGCAGCCTTTCAAATATATGTACTACAAAATCACAGCAGATAAAAGCGATGGAGTGATCTTACTTCTAAGGAGTACTCCTTTTGGGATTTTTGCACTGCTGAGAGGCCGGACTGAGAGAATTTGGCTTTAGTAGAAAATGGATCTCAAATAACAATTTTGCATATGTGTTTAAATCCCTCGCTCTGAATATTAATAGAAAGACAGCTGCTTTACTTGCTATGTTTCTGCTGTAGTAATGTGTAATACTACAAATACTTGACAGCATTACTGAAGTTTATCTAGCTTCTCCTCCCACACATCCTTTGCAGCATAGCTTACCCTTTGTCACTCAGATGTCCAAAGACATTGTAGAGCTATCTTTGCTTTCTATGAAAGCAAAATCCTCAGTAAAATGAGAAAAAGTTGCTCTCTGGTAACTAACACCATGTAACCTTCAGTAGCTGGAGGAGGTGCAGAAATCCCATATTCCCAAGGAGACAAGCAGTGAAGGCCAATAGAGACATACACACTTGGCTGCTTAGGAAAGCAGAATTAAGGCATGGCCAGACACAGCCACCTCCCAGCTACCTGTGGGTGAGGTATCTGGGTTGCAGCCTTCCCCCGGAGATGGTTCTGTGGGGTACCTGCAAAGCTACAGCAGCGCTGTGCCTCCCTCAGGTGCCGTAACGGGGTTGCATGGCTCCGCTGCCACCAGGGCTGTGAGCTGGCATGGCTGTCCTTAGGGAGAGCCAAGCTTTCAGGGATGCCTCTTCCTCACCTGGACAGTTTTGGTGTCCTATGGCAGGGCATGGACCCTGCAAAACCCTGTACAACTTGCTCCTTCCCCAAAGCCAGCCCAAGCCCAGGGAGCAGCCCCTTCTGCAGCTGGGAGTCCCATGGAGGCACCATCCTTGGAGGAACCTGATCCCAGATTTTTCCCTTATCTGGGGTATTCTCCACCCATACCAGCTGAAAGAGCAGGGCTGACTATCACAGTAAGTAAAAAAGGAGATTATGGCTTTGAGGGCCACTGGCCTTCCTCGCTTGTGTTGTGCTCTTGCTCCAAGCAGGAAAGCAGCAGCACGTGGTCTACAAGGAGATGGGGAGGAACTTTTAGCCTATTTCTTTGATTTGGTGTTAAATCCCTGTGTGGCCTCAGGAACTGAGGTGCCTGTAGAAGAGGCATTGGCACTTTAAGCTCTCACTTCCATGAAAAACTTACTTCCTTTATGCTGGAATTATAGAGTACATATTTCTAGGGAGTCCTCTGTGACTTTGCAACATCTGAACTGGCATGAGGCTTGGTGTGGAGGCTTAGCATTACTCCAGTGCTTCTCAAACAAATACGCTCTCCCAGAGTAGGAAAGCACTTCTGATACTTCAGAGGCTGTCTGGCTCACAGAGCTAAAGGAAAATATAGTTGTGGTTATTGATTTTGGCTGAAGAAAATGGGGCCAGGCCAGAAATGGGATGCCCTCTATATATATGCTATATCCAAAGACTACAGTATGATAAACATGATCCAAAGGGTCTTGGCATGTAGAAGGAAAGTGTTTTGGGTTGAAAATATTTTTAATGTAAAGTTAAAATCCTTTACTCAGACGTGCACAGGGAATGCAGCCACCATAAGGCCTGTGCCTCACTTATTGATGTGGAATACTAAAAGGATTTTTATAATTCTTTCCCTTAAAAAGAATTTTATTCTTCAGAACTTATACTTCCTTCCCTCAGATGTTTCGTTTAAACATCTCTCCAATACTAAAGTTTATTTAAATTATATTTTACTTTTTGAACAGTATTCTTTGACTATTTTTTAATACACGCTAGGAGATCTGCAGAACCTGAACCTTTAATTTCTAAACCAGAACTAAACCCAGACTTTCTATTTTTTGACTGAGAGATATACTTTAGTTGGCAGTCAAAGAAAACTCTAGGGTTTTTTGACATGAACTAGCACTATAGAAGAAACTCCACTCTTTCAAAATAAGTTAAAGGTGTCATGTAGGAAAAAACATGTATCGTTTTGATCAATAGTACAAATCATCAGAAAAATGAATCCAGTGATCTGCCTATTTTGGAATATAATCCGAATATTTTAGAACAGCCTGAATGTACTATTGTCCTTGTGGGATAGTCACTGGCTTCCTGAAAACAGAAGGACCCCAAAGCCAAATATTGGTGTCCTCACTTTGGTTGGGATGGAGTTAATTTCCTTCCTAGTAGCTGGTACAGTGCTGTGTTTTGGGTTTAGGATGAGAACAATGTTGATAACACACCGATGTTTTAGTTGTTGCTAGGTAATGCTTACA
>NW_008795923.1:1357525-1387012 GCF_000699145.1 Aptenodytes forsteri | reverse complement strand
TATTATTATTATATTCTGTTTCAATTATTAAACTGTTTTTATCTCAACCCATGCGTTTTCTCACTTTTACTCTTCCAATTCTCTCCCCCATCCCACTGCGGGGGGGGAGTGAGCGAACGGCTGTGTGGTGCTCAGTTGCCGACTGAGGTTAAACCACGAGAATTGGTGACTGCAGTTCAGTTTTCCTTACAAAAACATACAACTGATCACAGGAGGAAGAAGGGACGAGTACCCTAAAGAGTGTGACTCCCTCTTCCTTTCATTACAAAGATAGGGTTTGGAGATCGTGAATAGCATTATACAGTTTCTCTAATTTGGAAGATGCTTTGCAGGGGAATGTGGGAATTTTCTCCTCCTAAGACTTTGTCAGACGAGTACTACGTATTACAATGTGTCCACTTTGCATTAGTAAGGAGGTAGGGAATTAAAATGTAATTATTTCCATGCTCGTTTAGTTTTTTTGCAACGTATGAAAACAAGCTGATAAGGAAGAGTTGACATTAATTAGGCATTACTATAAATGCTATTATTTTGCAGATAGCGGTTTAAACCACTTACTACCACTGGAATGAATTCCAAATTAAAGCTGTATTTTTAAAGATAACATTATTACTGTTCAAGAATAAAACCCTCTTCCTGGAGACATTACGGGAGTAACTGCAATATGCTATTTAAAATGTATCATTACCCTGAGCCTGGTTTTGCAAAGTCAGGAAATTTCATGAACATCAACTTTTTAGCATTCATCCAAAATTCGAGAGATGCTTGTATTTGTCTGTTCAGAGACAGTGCCTCAAAGTGGGCTGTCTTCACTCTTTTATCAAAGACAGGAAAAAAAAAAACCCACAAAACACATCATGTCAAGTTGTATTGTGGAGTTGTGTGTCAGAGAAGCGGGGTTGCCTCCCTAGCACTGACTTCTGATGATTAAACCTCCCCAGAATTACTTCCTAAAGATACTGTTACAGTGGGCCATTTTCTTTAGCACCATTCTTCTGAGAGCCAGATACAACTGCCCAAATCAACCTACCAAGCTGAGAGCACAACTGTCTCATACCACGGGGACTATGAAATGCTTCAATATTCCTCTGGACAGCAGAGGTACATGGGAGCAAGAGGAAGGGGGAAAATAAGAGCAAAACTATGATATTGATATTATAAACAAATTTTCTATTTCATATATATCCTTCCCTTGCACTGGGAAAATCCTAGCTCAGTATCAGCAGCCCTCACCAACTCACTGCATAAAACTCAATGAACTTTATTAAAAATAAGACTCATCTTTAAATAGACTTTGTGTAGGAAGTTAACAAGATCTTGATTTAAAGCATGTCATTCCATGACATTCAATTTTCTTTATGAAGATGCGGCTCCCCCCCATGAAGCAAACAAGAAATAACAGCTTATGATTTCTGATACACATAATGCAAACACTCTGTGTAGTACACAAAGTCCAAACACTGTCTTGATGAATCTTGAACAATTTTTCAACACAGATCTTCATACTTCTGCAAATAATAGCATTTACTCTGATAGTTCTAGTAGGGTTCACATGAAAAGTCCTCAGGGATATTATATTGCACATATTATAATGTCTCTTCGTTAAAATGTAATCATAAATGTGAGATAAATTGAAAATGAGGCACGGTGAAGTCAAGGGCCAAATCAAGTTTGTAAAATAGCCAAAATTTTTAAATAAATTCTGCTTGTAACGGGCAATTTAGATTCTATGAAATGGCCTTTACTCATAGACTTTTTCTCAACAGATGAAAGTGTTTACCTAGCAGATCCTCTGATTATTATTATTATTACTGACACTATCATGATTATTATTATCACCAATACTAAAATGCTTAGTTTACAATGAAATATTATACATGATTGGTTTCTAGAAGAGAAACAGACAGAAACAATAGACCAAATCTGCTATATTTGTCTGAGTAATCCTATGATTTCAAGTTAAGATTAAACACATCTGCCTCTTGAAAGCTAACATACTCACATTCAAAGACTGCAAAATTCAGGAGAGAGCATTTCTAATGAATTAAGCTGGATTTGGATTTTATCTTTTCTATTGTCATTTGCTAAATATTTAAGAGAGGCTAGAATCCTGTAGCTAAGGTCATTTTATGACAAAATAAGGTAGTTGAATTTGTGTAAATTAATAATGATGTAACTTGTTATTTTTTATTAGACATTTTATATTTTATCTATTTATTTTCTGTAAGACTATAAATGTTTCTAAAGTAGGAAATAGAAAAAAAAAAGAGACTCAGACTTGATATTGCTATATAATGCTGTTTTAATTTAATCTGAAAGGATTCATCTGATTTAAAGACTGCACTAATTGGAAACTGGGTCAGATCTTGTTTCAACTTTAGCACTTAAGTGACCTGGCTTTTAAATGACCTGAAATCCTCATTCTTTCTCCTTTTTGATACTTGATATAATAGTCAGACTGAAAACAATGGAAAAAATTCAATTTCCATTTTTTTCAATATGTTTTGTATCCAATTTTAAGGAATTTTCAGAAAAAATGACTGAAATACAGAAGTCAAGATGCAACTAATAAATAAAAGGTTTTAAATCTATAAAACAAGGAAGTATAACCTGAAATTTAACAGCATCCCAGATAACACAGATTAGCAAAGCAGGTTTAACAATGCTGTAATTATTCTATATAGGTGTACATTTTAAGGGCAAAATGTAAACTGAAGGGCAGCATTCTTTTTTCTGAAGACATATATTAAGCTAAGTGAAGCATGTTCAGGAATGCTTAATACAGACCCTAACAAATTAGAGCTGCAGAGAGCTACTATTAAAAAAATAATAAAACACCTGTGAAATAAACAGACATAATACATAGCCTTGCAATCTTGTATGTAGTGTACTACATTAGAGACCCCCTGGAGTTCCCAGATTGATTTAATGTTATCAAATCTATTTTTATAAAGCCATTTCATAATCACATATTCTAAATTAATGTGGTAATCCCTGTTATCTTTGGGTTTTTTATCCTTACACCTTTAGAAAGTTATAGCTCATACATGCTTTGAACGGATGAAATTTTCTCCTTAACTTCCAAAAATTATTCAAGAAGAAAATAACATTTGTACGATAGATCACAGAGGAGATGAAGATTTTAAACTTGCTATCAGGTTAACAATTAAAAAAAAAAAAACAAACCAGAAAAAAATGAACTGGTGAAAAAGAAAATAGTAAAATTATATGCACAAATGAAATATTATTGTGGTACTACAGAGCATGAGGGCTCAAACAGAAAAAAAGAAATTGCGTACTCTGGATTACTAGAGTGTTTACAAGTTTGAGTCCTCTGTGATTTAATTAAACAGAATTTATGCCTTAACAACATTTGTTGATCTAGGCCTTCACTCTCAAGATTTTTCCACTGACTTAAACTTTCAAATGTCTTTGTGATTCTGGCCTTTAGACCTCCCAAAATGTGTTTATTTAAAAAAATTGACGGAAGTTATCTCTAAGTAGTTAATCCATTCTGTTAAGCCCTGCAGCAGCAAGTCCTGACCTGAATTTGTGTATGCTTCTTGAGGTTTACCATTATTTTTGAATACTTTGAAAGTTTTCATTTGGGTCAGTTTTCTGCATGGATTTGTTACATAAAGTTCACAGAAAAACAAAAAGAAATAATAAAACACAGAAAATAAACATGGTGCTGAAAATGAATATGTTCAGCAGCCATGGTGTTTTAACTTACCCAGATATGCTTTTCATGAGATGGAGAGAGATGAATGCAAAAAAAAGCACATAAATGTTAATGAACATATAGTAGTCCATAAAAAAAATAAATCATATGATAGATAAAATAATACCACCTTTATTACTACGGAAATCTTTCTAACTGGTCTTTGAATGCTTTAAAGTAGTTAAATGTTCTTGTGAAGAACAGATGCATCTGTCAAAATGAGATTTACATTAAACTGATGTTGGCTATTTATTAGGTACCACTCAGCACAGCACATCTTCCACCTGCAATACATATTTGTGCCAAAGATCTGTAAACACAGTGAATGTGGAATAGATTTTTCAAATCAAAGCATTTTGCCCTGATTTGAAGAATTTCATAGTGATTTTTGTGTAACACCAAAAATCCTGAAAATCCCAAACCTGTGGATTTCGGCAAATTACCATAGAGACACAGTAAAATTGAGTGGACTACAAACCAAGGTTTACTTTTCTATGTGCACTTTACTAATATTTTAGCAAAATATCTCATAGTAATCATAAATGACCTAGACTCGGGGTTTTTTGGTGGTTTTTTTTTTTTAAATATGCAGATTTCACGTACATAGATGACTAACATTTGTAATGGTTATTTATGCCATGCAGTATTTTAATTTCAGCAGTCATACTAACACTAGATTAGTAGCAATACTGGCGTGAGTGATTTGCCCACTACTGTTCTTGCCAATATAATTGGTAACAGTATCTGTAGGAGAAAGCAGGATGCCATTGCTGATAATAAACTTTCTTCAGCATCCTTTAATTGCCATCATAAAAAGAAAATTATATGCCTGAATGAAACCCAGACATCTCAGAATATTATATTTCTATTAACAAATGATTTACAGAGATATAAAAATGCTTGGTAGATATAGCTGTAGAAAACTTGGGACTGAAAAGCCTGTGCTCTGATTCAGTAAGAAGAGGTTGCAGACATTTCAGTGAGTTCAGGAGGGTGCTGGTTTCAAGATCTTAAATTTTGTTTTCACATGTGTGAGACCAGCAGAACAGCTGGGAGAGAGGAGAGAAAGTACGATACAGAAAAGTAGATGGAAACAAATGACAAATATATACACAGAAAGTTTAGGAAAGGAAAATTAAGGAAGGGAAGAACAACGAAGGTATGCAATATAAATAAAGGACTAGAGAACTATTCAAACAATTACCAAATCTGATGGAAGTAGCACTATAACTGAATATGCATTCATGATTCATTCTCATTTTCTGCTGAGCTAACTGTAAAGACTGACTTGAACACCTTTGCTGGAAAAGCTTTGACCTTCCAGAGTCTATTGAACCAGAACTCCCACTTCTCACATCTTCCTCTGAACACTCCTTTGGGTATGGGTAGAGAGAAATAAACAGGGGGATTAATTGGAATGCGAGTCATTTTCTGGCAGCTTTAATGAGTTGGCAGTTTGCAGTCGCTTGGGGACAACTTATGGGTCCTGAAGGCCATTCCAGTTTCCCCCATTATAGAAGCAGAGGATCAAGGGACATTCCTTCTGAGCATCTTGTCCACAGAATAATAAAATACAGCAGAAAAAAAATGGATCTTTAAATTCTAGCTTTCACCTTTTCATAAGACAACCATTTTATCACCATTTTATTGAAGGAACACAACGACTTCCCTTAGACATATATTAAACTAAAAGTTATGTAGAATTTTTTTCCTCTGCTGTGTTTTATCCATTCTTCCCTTAAACCCTAATTCTACAGTTAATCTGACAGGATATTTGCATCTGCTGGTGATCATCGTTTAGAAAGCCAGCTGCATGCATGAGGGTAGATGCTTACATTTATCCAGAAATCCCAAATTGCAATAGATAGGCCAATATGTGTAGATAAGGCAGGGACTGGGGCTTTGTTTGATTAAAAACTTGCAACTTGTTGATACAAATATCCTTATTTTTTATGAGGAAAAGCATAAGAAAAACTTGGCAAAGGATAAAAATATTATTTTAAAAATACAAGATTTTTAAAAATATGTGAGTTTGATATAGAATAAAATATGTTGTATCAATTTTTTCATCCTCAGAATAATCTAGTAAGGTTTAATAATCCTCTGCAAGATAAATACCCATATATCCTTACATTTGTAATGCTAAAAAGGCTCCAAGTATCAATGTAATAGCAGGATAAATTTTTAACATTGCAAAAGCTTTGACTGACTAATGATTTGAAAGGGTCTCCAGTAAGTGTTAAAAATGTTTGCTAAAGGAATTAAGTTAAAAAAAGAAAATTCATCTTTATGTATGTCTCAAGGATTAGACACCAATCCAGCCAAGAGAAAATCATGGTGGACACAGCAGACAATCCTAAACTGCATAGCAAAACACTGAATACCTCTCCTGCCTCCACCGGAATGAGAAAATAGAAAATAATAGCTACTGAACACAGTATTGTTTGCTAGAAAGGGAGGAAGAACTAAAGATCAGTCTGAAAGCTACTAACAACATCAGGTAGTTTCTCATAGATGAGATAGGAAGGGAAGAAATTAAATGCAAAACTTAAATTTTCCTAAAGATTCAGTAAATGAAAGACTGGGGGGAAAAAAAAGGCATTGTATTCTTAAGAGCCACTGTAAAAAAATAAATCATGTACGTTTAGGATATAATGGTGTTTAATAAGCATTATGTATACAGGAACATTAGATAGATGGCACAGAAAAAGACCTTAATTAATCCAATTGGATTCATTTTTTCAAAATGTGTGCAATGAAGAAAATAATTAGAAACAGCTATTTGTATACTGCAGAAGACAGAGATTATTTGTAGTCACAAATACACTATGTCAAATTCTAATTGCAGCTGCACACATAAAACCTAATTAAAGGGGCATTGTGTGGATTCAAAAGCAACTAAATAACTACAGCGTTTCAAACACTTATTCCACAAAAAGGTCTACCTAGACGTTTTTTCAAGTAGCCTATTGACAGGGATCTAAAACTTAGATTTGCCTGTAAAAAAATGGAAGTCCCAGTGTTTTGTTTTCTTTTACTGATTTTATTTAAATGTGGAGTATCACAACATGTGGCCTATCTTCTGTGACTTCACTCTATCATCTCCCAATTTTTGAAGGATATATACAAATGAAAACCAACAAAAGAAAAGGACTGAAGCATTATTAGGAATTTGTCAAATTTATCAAAGGAACTTATCAACATTTATCGCTCTTTTTTTTTCTAGGTAGAAAGGAAGAAGAGTCAATTAACACAACATGCTCTTCTGTTCATATTCACTGTAGTCAGCGGAGACTTAAC
This sequence comes from Aptenodytes forsteri, assembly GCF_000699145.1. NCBI lineage: Eukaryota > Metazoa > Chordata > Aves > Sphenisciformes > Spheniscidae > Aptenodytes > Aptenodytes forsteri. Next base: position 1,379,991 of record NW_008795923.1, on the reverse strand, counting down.
AGCATTGCAGTTCTCTCTGCAAGGTTAATTATAAGGCTATGAATACTAAGAATTTATTTTTACACCATAATTTTACATATGAGAATTACTTAGGTCTTGATTTTACAAGTCTTTATTCATGTATGTAAGCATATGTATGTGTCCTGGCATATCAAGGCTTTTCTGCAATCCACTTGAAGGCAGGAGGCTCTATCTGGCAAATAAAACCCCCATACCTGTGGAGTAAATCTCCCCCAAACAGTTTCATAGGAAAGAATGGTTTACATTGATTTTCCTTGGAAAATATAAACCTCACACCTTAAGCTTGTTTTGGAAATGTGGAATCAATAGATTCTTGTCCAGAGTCAAATCAAACAAAATTGAAGAAAAAAAGTGAAGCTAAAGCTCTGCTCTTGACTTATCCTAACACCGCCAGATGACTAGGAGTGATAGCATTGTGATACAGTGCAGTTATTTCATCAGCTATGAGGTAAGTAATGATTGTTATTCGAACGCTCCTATTAACAAACTGGAGAATTTATCAGCTTCTGGGCTGGAATCCTGTCAATATGATTCAGGCTAGCTGACTTGCATGTAAATTTTTTTTCATAGAAATAATTTGTATTTGGGATTGCTGAGGAAGCAATGGCATAGGCCAATCTCAAACTGTACTAGCAGCATGCACAAGGTCAAATCCACCTCCGTGTGGCAATCTAGGACTACATAGCACTTAAATGTCTCTCAAACCTTGCCTTATGTTGCTGCCTTGCACAGGATGAAATAAACACATCCTGTAAAATATCAGTGATTATGACCAACCATTACATGCTTTTAAGCAACACAGAAGACATATACGTCTTGTCTCTCTTCAGCATGCTTCCTTCTTCAGGCGGATACTTACTTGCTGCAACATTGCATATTGTTGCAGATCAAATCAAACATTCCATTTGAAAAGGATATATATTACTGGCACTCAGAGCTGTACTGCACTTTGAAAGACAAAGCAACACTCTTTAGAGCTGTATTTGCCACCAGTGAGGCTTCTGGGTAAGGACGATTTGACATCAATCCTGAGCAAAACTACGGACAAGGAGAATACAATTGACGTTCACTAGGACAGTTATAGAAAAAGGGAAGCAAACATGGCTCTATTTGTTGATAATATTTCAAGTTTGGCTGAGTTCATTGTTAAAGACGACTTTTACAAAGGGTTCATCGTACCGTATTTTAGTGAAAAGAACAGTAAAACATTTATAGAGCTTCTGTTAAGTGCCTTAATTTGCTGCCTGAGTTGAGGTCAGTGGGGATATGTATTTTTAAGGGGGATACAGATTATTTGATTTTTGGCACAGTGTTATCTACTTTTTTTCTGAGGTATGAATTGTCTTGTGGGACACACGCTGATCAACTTCTGATGTCCCAGAGGACACTATGCCTGTGTCCAAACGCTCCACGAACCTTTATGAGTTGCGATACAAACTGGACTGACCTGAAACTTCCTATGCTGGGTCCCAGCTTGGGCTATCATGACAACCCTGAGTGAATGCCAAGGCCAAGTTATTGTGCACTGTCATATTATTTGGTGCAAACACACCCACGAAGGATGATTTTATGAACAGCTGGGACAGTGTATACACACTCACGGAGAAAAGGCACCTACAAAATTCAGAATTGGAAATTAGGTAACCATTTTTCACAGGGGAAATTAGGTAACCATTTTTCACAGAGAGACTGATTACTCACTAGAAAAAAAGTACTAAGAGAAAAGCTCCATTCCTTATTTCAGTGATGGGTGCCTTCTGGAAAGTATATCTTAGCTAAATAAAATTTATTATTTAGATCAGTGCAAATTATTTGAATCATTAGAGGATTCAAATGAATGTAATGGCGACATAGAGGGTATCAGCGCCATTAATGCTTTTAGTCCTAAACTCTGAGTTTTCTTGAAGAAGCTACTCGTTAGGCAAACAGGCTCAGAGTCAGAGAAAAGGCAGAAGACATTATATACAAAATATTAACAGCTTTCGTATAGAACAAGTGAAGTGGAATAGAAAGGCTAGTTTAAGTAATAAAAATGCAGTGCATTGTTATTTGTCACACCCCAACATCACTTATTTTCACCAAATAATGGAATAACACCCTAAACATTCTAAATACCCCAACATTCATTTTTTGTTTTCTAGGACTGCATGCTCAATTTACAAATAGTAAGACTTGAAGTTTTAACACTAACTAGAGCTGTCATATATTTAATGTCTGAGAGTAAACATCTATGGATGATTCAGGCAAATTAAGTTCATCTTTTCAGATGATTTTAGGAACATGTTGGGTCTAATAAAAAAAATTCTACACAGCTTCCTTAATTTCTCTTTGATGCCTTAGGAGAAAGACTTGTTACTAGTAAATCTACTGTAATAACCAAATGTTGGATGAATAGAGACTCTTGTTTGAGGTTTATAAATGTCTGGCATATCACTGAGACAAACTGTTAATTACATTTTAATGATGCCTAAGTAGTCAATTGAAACTGAAGGAAATTTTACATCTAAATAGCATCTTCTAAGCAAGAACTAGGAAAACTTTGACATTTAGGTTAATGACACTCTAATCACCAGAGAGAGAATTGGTCTCCAAAATTATCATATTCTCTCATGAAACTTTTCAGAGTGAAATGTATTATTCAGTAATCTATTCTTTGCATGTAAATTGCTCTAAAATAGTGTAGCACACTGCAGTGTGTTTGTAACTCTATGAGGCCAGAGCAGGGTCAGTGCACATGCTTGCTACTCAGGGAGCAGGTGGCCAGGACACCTGGTGGACCATTAGTACCTACTGGCTGCAGCAGCTGACAATTTCAAACATCATGCTGCTTCATCCCTGCGGTAGGGGCATCCTTGCTGAATTACCGATGAAGTTGAATACATTGAAAAAATGCAAAATTAGAATTTTAGCATTCTAAGTTTTTTTTTTTCACTTAAGAGATTAATTCAACTGAAAGAAATACCATGGATAACATTTTAACAGGAATCCATCCTTTTATAAGAACTTCTATCGAATTTTAGTTTACTAACTCAAAGCTAATTGTAAACTCTGGTGACGTTAATGAGTACTGTGAGAATGTGTCGATCACAATGATGAATCAGACCTCTGGTTTCATGTCAAGGGAAGAATCCTTGCTCTCCTGCACCAGAACTACCATTGAACTGAAAGAGAAGTTCACTGAGCTGTTAACAGGGCTGAAAGCCATTTCACTTGACTTACGCATATAAGAGAGAAACACAAGTTCAGTATGTGGTATTGTTCCTGCTTTATAGAAAAGGGAATTGGCTCTGGGATCACTGTTTTGTGGGGTTTTTTTCCTAAGGAAGTAACAAAGCCAACATAAAGAAAGCTCTCCCAGACCTGAAACGTAATACAGAGGAGTACTTCCCTGCTTTAGCCTATCCCCTAACTATCCTTCTGGTGGGCCTGGTTCTCTTGGGGTTTTATGTCCTAATCCAAACTAGCCATAGAAATCCTTACAAGGTGAAGAGCTCTGCTCTCACTGTTCCAGAGACGGGGCTCACTGTCTCTGCAGGTTTGTAGGGCCTGTTTAGCAGTAAAAAGGAATCAAATGCTTGGACTTAAATCTTACTGCTATATCATGAGATTGCAAACGATTCTCAGACTTCTCTTAATACCTCTTATAAAGACCTCATACACATTACTATCATCCTTAATGTTACACAGCATGGTATTCCCATTTGCACTACCCAGATCAGTAATCTTGCAGCTACTGTATGTATTTGAAGGCTCTACTTCCAGAGGGAGTTAGGCATTGTTAAGTGTTGGCAAAAAGAAATCTGACCTACTGAGACAAATTTTTCATTTAAATGACTTTCTGGACTGTTTCAACTTAATACTTTCCAAGGTAAGACATGCAAATATGTGACTGCATTTTTTACACGGAAATGTTAATTCTATTACATCCTATTGATAGCTTGGCACCCTAATGACTATCATATACATGAGATTCTACTGAATTATCTCTAGCACAAAATGTTACATTTCTCCCATATTACTCCTCTACAACAACTATATTATATATATATATATATATATAAACTAGCAATGTCTGTTAATCTTTCTCTGATAGTAACTTAAGAGAAATCTTAAAAGCAGTTGTAAGGATTCCAAAGTGAGAAGCCATGATGACAGACAAATCTAAAGGAATGGGGAAAAAATTAAAAATCTTCATGACATAGGCATATAACATATACTTAGGATAAATAGTATACAGTTCAGACTAGATGAATAGCCATAGCCACAAAGGAAAGATTACTTTCCTTCCACCAGAGACCATTTTGGTTATATCTAATCCATAAAGAACGAAGGACAGACAGACACAGGAGAAAAAAAGGAAAGACTTGAAAAGCAGAAAGCATGGAAAAGTCTAATTGTGTGAGATTAGACAGAAGTCTAATAACAGAGTGTCTGTACACCTACTATTTCGAGATCCAAAACTTGGTAGCCACTGTCATATATGAAGTAGTCATGTCATGTATGCAGTAGTATGTACTGAGACTTATGGTATTTCATCCAGTTTAAGGAACTAACATATGAGAAAGTGAACAAAGTGAACACATTTGTCCCTTCAAAGTGATCTCAATACTGTGGTACCTTCAGTCCTCAGAGCTGGAAGATAAATAGGGACTGCAAAAAATAGGCTGCTGAAAATTCAATTATATTCTTTACGAATGGTAATGATGGTCTCAAAAATGCTTTCTAGATTTAGTAAAAAAGCATAGTAATGTACTCTTTACATCCATATATTTCTAAATGACGAATGAGTGATGAAAATGTATAGATAAGAAATACAGGGACAAGACTTATCAACGGCAATATCCCTGTGAATGTTATTGTGAGTTTCTTAATTGAATTTAAAATGTTTCTTCTCTCTCAGCTAGCACAATGAATGACTGCTTCTCTACCTTTAATTGCTAAATTGAGGCGGATTTAAATGGAACACTTACATTTGTACATTACATGGATGTGTACATTTAAAGTTATATTTCATCAGGAGCTGATTAAAAATATTCTACACGTAAATTTAAAGAGAAGTTGAAACATTATCCCTAGATTCTTTGGATTAGAATTGCAAATTCTCCTGAAACTTTGCAAAGGAACATTAAAATACTGAAAGAAACCTGAAAACCCTACAAATTTTAAAAACGAGGCTTTCAGAATCCAAATAATAGCACTAAAGTTAATGGTTATGGATGAAAAATAAACCTGTTTGTTTACAGAATGAATTTGCAAAGTCATTTTTAAGTACCATCTTTTTTCTCTGACACCCTTTAATTACACTGGAACTGTGATGCTGCCAAGAGGTTTCTTTTGTGTTTGTAGCTTTATTTTAATAGTTCTCCTTAGCTTCTGGCAGCTGCTGTGAGTCAGTGTACTGGTTTTACAAGGAGGTGCACCAAAGACAGCATTAAATTATTATATAATTTACGCGAACAAAAAGCTAGGTTGCCATTTGCTGACAAGCAAAAAGAAAGTGAAGCTGCTAGGGTTTATGGGGAGCCTTTGACTTCTATAGACAGAAATAATCATGTGTTCAACAGATAATGCAAAAGATCTTTTTTTCCCTTCTGGAAAATCTACGTAGTGAGTCATTAAATGCCTGCCTATTTTTTAAGAATTGCACAGAAGGCAAACAGCACAGAATTCATGACAATGTGAAATAGAAAATGTCTTTCTCATAAACCTATATTCTTTCACAAGTGAAACACTATTGTACAGTTGACAGACTCTAAATATTTTTCCCTGTATTTTATATGCAGCTTTAAAAACTTTTACACTGGAAAAAAGCATGCTAAGTGATAAACTGCCATAGTAGATGGTCTTGCTTCTCTTACATGTCTGCATAAAACCAACACAAAACCTGACATGTGAATCAAGTTTGAGCCAATGAAAGTCACATGAAAAGGGTACTCACTTTTTCTTTAGTCTTCGGTCCTTTTCTGCTTGGGTTCCAAGTTTGCCTAATCCCAGAGATTCCTGAGCTGCTGCCTCTGTTTCCATGTAACCTCCTGGAAAACAAACCAAACCCAACCCCACTGTATTTTCCCATAGCTCTTTGCCAGTTGTTCCCCTCCTCAACCCTTCAATCCCCCTCCCACCTGTCACCATTATCTATGTTTGTTTCCTTAAGCCATGTCATCTGGTGTTTCTGGAGAACATCTATCACCTACAGAAGTAAATTCTGGCAAGTGTTTACTACATGGAAAAGAGTAGAAGTAGAGGGAAAAATTGGTTCCTCCTCCTTGTGTTTAGCAGAAATGTATGAGAAGAGCAGCCTGATCTCCTTTGCCCGTTTTTATTTGCCTCCTAAGGTTCAGTCTCATGGTCCTAAGTAAGCAATGCCCTCACCATTTTTTAATCTTAGTTGGGAAATGTACAAATCAAAGTGCTATCTCAAGAACCGTCTCATTATTATTGATGTAATACAGCATCACTTAATGTTGTAATACTAAAGTCTTCATTTAGCTCTCATAGTCTTGGAGAGTTTGATGTTATCTCTGCAAACTCCCAAGCCAGAGATGACGCAAAGAATCTGTCAGAGAAATAAAAAGCCTCCTAGGTCTCCCTGGAGGTGCCTCGTAGGCATCTAATTCCTGTCGAAGTCATGGGAATTTGAATAACTTGCACAGAGTGACAAGTGAAGCTTGCAGTAAGCCAGGACACCTGGACCAAAATAAAATCGTACTATAAACTAAGGACACGACTGGTGTTGTATGATCCATGCTGATCACACAATATGTCCGCTAACAGGACTTTCCTGGTGCAGAAGTGAAAAGATGCTCTGACTTTTTTATCGCTGCATGGATTCAAGGAAGAAGGGACCTGCTCATGGAGCTGTCAGTACGGTCTCCTGGTTCTGGCTCCACGCTGTCCTCTCATTTGCACATGTATACGTGCAGACAGAGAGGCTGCAGCACTTCTTTGAAGGCTGCTTTCCTCCTGTGCTGCTATTCAGAAGGTGTGTAACTGGCACAAGAAGGAAGACAACAGTGCAGTAAATGTTGGTGCTTAACTCCATTTGGCAATGGAAATTTTTTATTTCTCAGCTAATGGATGGTGAACGATTGTAGAGTGGACATTGGCATAATTAAGAAAGCACAGTATAAATTGAAAGATTTCTATTCTGATTCATTGATTTTAACCATAAAATAATGCATAAATGTTATATAGTGAAATAGCATCACAGCCTTTTACAAGTCACATTCATACGTGCACCTCAATCAAGTGAGAGCAAAACCTACTGCTGTATCATGTTTATGATGTTAACTTAGAAAAGCCTGGTTTTAAGCTGTCCTTTCAAAGCAAGTGTAGTTTTAACACTCCTGCTTGTCTAGACCAAATTTTTCTTTATAAAAGAGGACATTACTTCTGCAAGTCTCATGATGAGAATGATGCCTCCAATCACAAATGCAGAAAACATGAACGTATACTTTGCTTTACTTCATCTGCCTTTCAAAGTTTTACAGAGTATCTCGTGAAATGTTTCTTGCTGACTCTGGAGTAAGTTTTTAATTTAGCAAACTGCTGTATCAATATATCACACCCTTCTGAGAGAGCGGCCCACAGTATGTTAGCTAGAGAGGGTATGGGTGTAGTGCAATGAGTGTTTATCACAGATTGGAAAGTGTTCTTGGCATAATGGACTTCACCACAAGACAAACACATCTGGCCCTTTGAATAACCCTGGGTACGTTGTATTGGATGTAGTGATTGTGCCTGTCAGTATCTTAGGCATGCAGATTGCCATGATACATGTTTTCTAACAAGCTGACCTTTGCATACACCATACAGATCAGCTTGCCTGGGCAGGGCTAAAAATCCCTGTAACGTATTGTTTGTTTTAGGGACTGGAATATTTAAAATGCAACATGGGGAGAATATTTAAGTGTCTAGTGTGGTATTCCCCAAGAGAGAGAAGACTGGATAAGTTTAAAATCAAACAAACAAATAGATATAAAAAGAAATGAAAGGCACTTGTGCTCTCTGTAACATTCCTTCTCCCTTCTCCAATAATTAAAAGAAATCTTGAAGAATCTAGAAATCCCGAATCTTGATTCTAAGAAAGATCTCCTAAGGCATGAATTTGCCTTTGAACAATAACACAAATGGTTTAGCAGAGATGGTAAAAAGTAGCAAATTATAAAAACCCAAAACTCTGGCAAGTTTAGCAATTAAAAACTAATAATTTCAGAGTTTTGCAAGGCATGCAGAGCAAGGAAATCTTTTGGGTGATAGCCTGGCTCTGTTGAAGTTAGTGATAAAACTTTGGAGGTTCCAATATTGCTTCTTAAATATGAGTATATATTACATGTGATTTTAGAGATTTTATAGAATCCGTTACAGAAGTATTATGTGTACTTACAAGGTTTAATATCACTGGGATCCCTAATATCCTCTCTGCATTGACATGAACTTTAAGTGTAATTGTGTGCATGTGCAAATACACAGATAAGAAAACAAATTAATTTTTCTGAGGCTCAAAATTATCTTTATTACCTCTTCAGTATTTGATGTGCTATTGAAGAAAAGGTATTTTCCATATTCAAAAATATAACAAGTATGTATCTATATCAAATTAGAATGTTTAATTTAAGCAAGGAATTAAATGAGATTCTTTTATTGATTTTGCATTATAAATTTAGGTTATGAAAACCATACAAATATACTGCAGTGCAGTGATGATAGGACTTACTATCTAGATTTCTGTGATATAGTATCTCACTATAAATAGAACTATTAATTATATATCTGCACAGATAGTGTACCTGTCATGGAATTGATTCAAGCACTACCATGATTGCTGTTCTTTAAATTTTGTTTTGGCTTTAAAGTACTGCCATTTAATGGAAATAAAACCTGCCACTCAATTTTTTTTTTTCTTTTGATATCTTAAAAATTAAGATGAGAAAAACTACTCTATAATTCAGCTGCTCAACGTCGTTTCATTTTCTAAAAATATTTTGCTTCCAATTTTCGGTCAGTTAACAGTCCTGCTGTTAATTTTATACATGCTTGTAAACCTAGTTTGCTTAATTAAAATGTGCATTTTACTGAAATCTTTGCTGTTGAGCTAAAGGATGGAAGCCACAGAAATTTAATTTAATTGCAAATCTTCACTAATATCTTTTTGCAATTTCATGAGCTAGTGTTGGGAATTACAAATAGGCTTTATCCAATTATACACAGGTCTTATTACTCATGTTGGGTATTACTAAGAAATTAATCAATTGCCAGATTACATTGCTCCTGAGACAATCTTTAAAGTTGTTATTTTATTTTTGTTCCACATTGCAAAGAACTGCAGGGAAGACCAACACATTTATTACATCTTTGTCCTCTATGTTCCTGAGTTACTGTGAAATCATAGATTATTATGCATAATCCATCAGTATCAATAAAATTGGTTTTATGGAATGTAAATGTGAATTAATAACACAGTCTAAATTCATAAAATTCTCCATCAGTGCAGATGTTGACATGAAGGTGTGCTTGAGAGACTCATTTAATAGATTCTGAAATACATTAAACTATGAAAAAGACTGAATAAATCAGTTTTATTCTTCCCATTGTAAGAAAAAAGGTAATTTAAAATGCGATTAGAAATTGGTTATTTTTTTTTCAAGAACACAAGGTTCTCACAGGCAGAGAGGAGAAAGGTTGGAGTATAAATGGAGAATGCTCTGTTATTTGATTTTACTCTGATACTTTTACCTTAATATTACCTTATTTTATTCTGTATGATTTTAGTGATAGGTTTGTTAATTGTGATAAGGACATATTTTAATATGAATTTAGCTTTTTAATTTCAGGCTTACCTATTGCTTAAGCATTTACAGTTACTGCAAACTCTTAAAATTCTTTTACAGGTGTTACGTGGTCACCATGGCAGTAAAAATTTAGTGCCTCACAAATTCGTACTATGTGACATCTTCGTGACTAAGAAAGAGCTAGTATTTCTATTTTACTGACACATCTATACCAATTTGATGCTTGTGTTGGCATGTGTATATATGCTAATCTTAATCTAGCTAAATCAGATAGCCTAGCAACATAGACTAAGGATGTATTTGCCCATCTGGGCATGCAGACTATGAGCCTTTGCTGAAGACTCTCACTTCACCTTCGATTGCTTATGCTACCTAAGGTAGTTAAATGAAATTATGCTACGACTGTTTTTTTTTTGCATGTGGTATAGACTTATCCTACAGAGTATCACAGAGGAAAATTTTCAGTAGGAATGAATTAGACTAAAGTCTTGACAAAGAAAAAGGGCAGAAGAAGTAGGAAGAAAACAAAGCATTGCTGTGAGCAGCATAGCTAATGGAAAGAGTATGGTGAGGACATTCAGCGATAGGCACTAGCAGACGTCCATTGACACAATGAAACCTGAAAAGCAACTACATTTACTTGCAAGGACCTTCCATATCACAGTTACACCCCTTATAGTGGTTTATTACTTACTACTTTCTCACCTCCTCTTTCTTTTGATTATTTAAGAATACACCGTTAGCACTTTTATGCTAATTCAAGAGAGTACTGAAGCAGTAGGTTCAGTGAAGAGGATGACTCTAGTAATTTGTGCCAGAAGTCTCTCTTCATTTGCATTATAGTCATAGCAAACGCCTGACAAATATAATTGCTGATAGCAATGAAGTTTAATGGGAAGGTTCTGCCAGACTAAAGAGAAAAATAAGCAGACTGGAAAACTGAAAAGAAGCAAAATTAAAAATGGAAAAACGACTGTGAAATGGTGATCTTGGCTTGTTACCACTAATTCCTTACTGAGCTGTCCAAGTCGAGCCTTCTCTTTTTTACCGAACAAACGTCCTATTGAAGACTTGATTCCTTTCTTCTTGGGAGCTTTGTGCAGGGAGTCCTGGCTGCTATTGACACTGCCAAGACCAATGCTGTCTGGCTCCAGTGAAGCAGGCAAACTACTACAAAATGATAACAAAGCAATTGAATAGATAACGTCAAAATTTGCAGGTAATTTTTCATTTTCTTCTGAGCAGATCTGAAAACAAATTAATTGGTTATACTTCAGTAATCATCTCCCCACAAGTGAAACAATCACATCTTCTTCCTTAAATGATTTAGAAACGTGAAGAAATCAGGTCATTTTGGAATAGTTAAACAAAAATGTGATTTGAAAAGAATAATATGCGGTAAAACAGTGAACTACCAATTCATGTTACAAATATCTTACCTTCTGGCATCATTGTGGTATGAAGAAGGAAGGGTATGAGTCATTCTGATAGCTCTGGGTGTTGGGGGAGGAGAAGTTTCACATTTGATTGTGGCTTTATCTTCACGCCCATCTTCTTCAACTACTGCAATCTGGGGGAGAGAGACTCCATGAGAGATTAGCTTTTCAAGAAAGTTTCAACATACGCTGCACGAATTTGTCAAATGAACTGAAGCATGTATGGATTGAAGTGCAATTTTTTGAGCAAATTGTAAGGATTCCTATTTTTGAAAGAGACTATTGGGAAAGAGCAATTGCCTAAATATGGCAGATTAAAGTACGTATTTGAAAGAAAAGAGATTACACTTGGAGAAGAAATTAATTCCTTTTATGCCAAACAGGTTGATCTACTAAAGGTCTAAACATGAAAATAACCTCAGACATGAGCAGGTCTCTTGCATTAAACAAACAGGATTATTCAAATAAACAAAGTTTCTCAGGGATGTAAGGGAGAGGGTAAATACAGACATAAACAGGAACACTCTCTCCATAGCTTGTTAACAGAATGGTCAGGATGCTTGAAAATAAGCATGAACAAAAAGTTTTGTCACAGAATATAATGATTTATGGTAAATGCCGTCTCCTCTCACGTAAAGATAAATCCCATATTCAGTGCCAATTCTGTAAACAACTTTATATTGCTCCAGAAGATTTCAAGCAATCTGACTCTGGTTCCTCCAGCAAGAATAATGGCCAAAAATACATTTGAAGGTAATTCTTTCGTGTTCACACTTTGTTTTTAACTGGGTTCCTTTAAGTTTGTGCCGTAGTGGCTACTACTCCAAGATATCACTGGTGGGCCTTGATTCTATGGCTTAGCTGTGATCCCTGAAAGCCTTTCCAGGTAGGATTAAAATGATTATGTTCAGGAATCGAATGAAAAGGAGCGGAAAGGATGCAGTGGCTGGCAAGGAACCCTGTTATCTAAATAGCAGAGGAATATGATAAATGTGCTCTCCCAGACTTAAAAAAAACCCCACAGTATCATACCTTTCTCCGATGTTTTCTTAGGTCGCTTGGCTTAGATTGGTAACAAAAGCAACAACAACAAAAAAAGAATGATTAATAAATCTTATTTGAGCATAACAAAATGCCACACATTCATTCTTCTCACATTCAGAAGTGGGAAGCGGAGATTTAATTAATTTAATACTATCTGTATTATATACTAATTATATACTTGGTGTCATATCATAAGATAACCCCTGACAAATATGCCATTCTGGGAAAGCAGCTATTTTTTCTAAAGTTACAATCACCTTCATTTTCATAAGCTTAGCAAAGAATAGGACATTGCAAGCTTATAGTAGCACTTTTTATTTTTGGAGTTTTCATATAAATCCTTCCACTAGCCCCACACAGATTTTTTTTTTTTTTTATTTTTATCTAATATTACAAATGTATTGGTGTCTCACCAAGTATAAACACAAAATATCATCAACAAATACCATGTCTGAAAAAGGGGTCTTTCTCTCCAGTTATCCCATATTAATGTGACTGGCATTTTCAGTCAACGGATACAAATTCACTCATCTTCTGTACTGCAGCATTATTTGGCAGTAGAAGGCTGCTAGAACGTGTCTTTTTCAACCCCCTTTTCATTTTTGTTTTTGGTAGATGTCTCATTCATTCAAGGAAAGCTGAAGATACTCTGCAGAATTTATTTACTGCATGGACCTGGGCTGTGGAAACTGATGCAGTACTGCTCGTCCAGCCAACCCCTACAGGATCATTTGGCAATTTGGGCTCTAGAGACCAGACCTCTACAGAGCTCTTCCCAACTCAAAGTTTCCACTTAGAGGATGTCTGATAGCCTGTTGTGTCTGTCCCCAGCCAGTAAGGAAAAGGAGATATTCAACACTGAACTGCTGCTGAAACAGTGCAGGGCAGAAGTGTCGTGAAATGGCTGACAAGGGTGAGCAAAGCTGTAGGCTGTGCTGTTGAGCACGCAGTGGGGTGCTACTTCTACAGCTTATGATATGTCAAAAGTTCAACTGCAACTCATACAGACACATCCATCTGAGCTTTAGCACAGCTAGAGCTGGGTGCCAGTGAGGTCATGGCAACCTGAAGTGCAGAGGCTCTGCTGTCATTTTGTATTCGAATCTGATGAACCTACTGACCCAAAGCTACTGTGTCCAAATCAAGGCAACCAGGCAGTGCAGGTGTCTGCTGGAAGGTCAGTTTAACCATTGCCATTTATCTGTAGCCAGATTGCTTAGTTTAAATGGCTGGTGAAATGGAGCCAAACTGCATATTTGGGAAGGTGCTGCTTTGGTGAAGTGGGTGGCGCTGCGGCAGCCTGTGCACCCACCTCCTCCACAACAGTCTGCGTCACCAACATTTTCATTTCTGCTGTTCAGCAGTGGAAACTGAGGGCAGCAAAGAATCAGTGCGAGTCTGCCCCAACTGCTGGCCCTGACCTCCTCTCTGCTGTCTTTAGTTCCCAAGAAGACAGCAAACACCATCCTAAACTGGGAGGGGTAGAGGTGAATACAAGTAGTTGTCAGTTCCCAGGAAAAGGGAGTACTTGGCTAGATGATGGTAGACAAAAGTCCCTACTCCCAACTGAGCAGAATGAACAGCCAGGCTCCACTCCCAGCTGTTCTTGGTGACCTTTTCAGCTAGAATTAATTTCTGCTTTATGATTGAGATCAAACCTCATTTTCCCTCTGCTAAGAGGCTCCACAGGGAACCAGCACTGCTGCTTCCCAGGAATGGACCACAAGGGGACATTGATGACACTCAGATTATCAGAGAAAGAGCAAACAAAAAATGGGGTTACACATATCCTATTCTCCTCACTGTATGTAGAGATCAGCAGAGTGGGCTGCTTTGATTCTCTCCTAGTGCTTAAAGGGATGAATTCACCCAGGCTCCAAACTGGTTAGTAGCCCACAATGAACACTGCACCCTTATCAATATCAGAATTGTACATCTTGAATATGTCGACACATACTACCTTCACTTACTTGACTGTTGCGCTGTTTCTTTTTGTCTAGGACCAAAATTAAATTTTTTGCAAATCCCTTTTCAAATCAAACCAGACATTTCAGAATATGTCTTCAAAGGTACAGTAATGTTAGAAATGCTTTGCATGATAATTTGATGGCTTGGTATCTATGTATGCTGCTTGCAATGTTGAAATATATCAGTTAAATGAATTATTAGAAAACAAAGCACTTATTTCAAGTGCTTGATATACTGTCATGAAGAATACATACAAAATGCTGCAAGTATAAAATAGTATACCAAATATAGAAGTATATCAAAATGATCATATACATGAAGTAGTAGAAGGTTTTAATGTCTTCTAGACATTTCTTGGAGGTTTGAATTCAGCAATAGTCCCACAGACTACTGTGCAATAACTGTATTACTTCAGAGCTTTTCATTAGTAAACACTTTTTACACATAAACTGATTACAGTAATTCCAATGATCAGTTCTGTTTGTTATTAATTCCACTGCCTGTGTGCTGAAGGCCCTTGATCCTCAGATCATTGTGTCCCTGGTGAATCATGCAATGCTCAAAAACACAATAACAAAAACCAAAACCACCCAAACGTCCATATTCTAGGGAATTTGCCATCTGTATGTATGATGAAGAGGTGAATAAAGAATTAGAGACATAAGCCATTCATACAGTGAAAAGATGAAGTATTTAATACTAGAAATATCACACCTAAAATTGGTATCACAAAGTTTCTTACCAGCGTCATAACCCCCATTCTGTCCATCTCCCTGGCTGGACTGCGAGGGGTGAGTTTAGGAGTTGAGTGTCCGCTGGGAGGAGATGAGCTCGCAAGTGACGATGCAGTCACTGAGCCAGTAATGGAGGTACCTTGGTGGACTCTGGCCAGATTTAAGCCTTCCAGACTCACGCTGGCCACTCTGTTCTCTATCTCTTCGGCACGCAGTTCTGTCGACTCTTTCTCTTCTTGGATTAACCTTATTAAATAAAAGAAGAACACGGTTGTATTTGTCTCTGCATGCCCCAAAAGCAAAAGTAAAAAAATGTTTCCTTTCAAATGAAATTCAGAAGAAAAAGAAAGCAAACGTGAATAGCTTAGATCAACTCCAAAATAATATCGAAAAGGGTATTTTTAATCACCAGAATTATAAAATTATTTTTCTTAATTCCTCCATCCTCAACAACTGTTTGAAGAATCTGCCCAACAACAAGACTTGACATATGACATTTCAGGAAGACTGGTTCCTTTGCAAAGGAGACAGTATTGGGGGGGCGGCGTTAACAATCCAATTTACCATAAGAAACTAATTCCAATCTTAAGTTGGCTTCATCTGATTTTCTGTTGCTAAAGCACAAACAGAAATTTAAAGTCAAATGAAATTGGGCCTTTAAGAAGGGGATTGCTAAAATAATCCATATTAATAAAACAAGAGAACATGCAAAACAATTTGTCCATTTCATACCTACAAATTGATGAAAAAATGACAGTTGTTTCTAAAGCATTGAGTTTTTAAGTGTATTTCATTAAAATAGCTCTCTTGTTAACAAGAAATATAAGCTTCTTAAACATATATAGCCTCAGTAGGATTCTTCCACTGGGTTCTTTAGTTTTGGTTTGTAATTGTGAATGCACCTAGAATGATAAAATGTGTTTAAAATAAAACATTTGTCTATAAGTCCTTTGCCCATAACCCCATATTAGGGGTCTTTTTTTTGTGAAGAGGAGGAAAAAGTATGAAGGATCAAGGTTAAATGAGAGAATACGAAGTTTGAGGAGGCTGAAACTGTGAATCAGGCTTTTCTGAGTGAAATGAAGCAAGTACAATAAGTGAAAATGCACTGAAAATAATAACGTAATGCACTGGAAATAGAAACCTACAAATTCCTGTGCTGTGATAAATCTTCTTCCCTAACATCCATTTCAAAATTTCTATAAAATGTCTGCAGTTCTTTCTGAAATGAAGCATGGCAGAAACTTAAAGGGAAATAATATTTTGAAAGGCAATTATAACAATCTTTGTCATTTTAGTAATCTAAATTCTGAATCATCTTGTAAATAAAACAAATCTAAGGCAAAATACATTTTTAATCTCTTTTGGTATCTCTAATCATTTGATAAACCCTTATAGTGTTTGTCAAGAAAAAGAAAAAAACAAACCACGAAAATGTGAAATGCAGTACAGTTTATAAGAGTATCCTTGTAGAACCATTTTTCCTGAAATGTATAAAAAAAAAGTATACAAAATTAGTTACCTGGTTGTTTAATAATGACGGTGATGGTAATGAAGGCCTGTACTTCAGTATAAGCTTAGCAGCAGGGGAAATAAACTACTCTCAGTGGACCTGCAGTAAAAATGGCTACATACAATGTGCACCCGTGCTTCCTTTTTGAGATAAAACTGTACCTAGCATCTAAGTCAAGATCCTGTGTTAAGTAAAACAGTGATCTGATTCAGGATGGCACAAATAATACCCAACTATGTCACCTGCAGGTACAATTTCTTGTGAAAAACCTTTTACTGTATTACATAATTACCTGTTAAATTGCCAAAATGCTAGTATTTTTTAAAACAAATACATTTGTTGCATCTACAGCTTCCTGAATTGGTCACAGTGCTTACTTTTTTTGTAATAACAGAAAATATGGATAAGGTTTTCTCTTTTACATATACTGTTTTAAGGAGATTTACCCTCCCAACAACAAAATTCCTCCTTGACTCTTTATCTTGACAGCTGTAATAAGAGATTTTAGAAAATATCAGAGTAATCCTATCTGAATGAAGAAATTCTGGGAGTAGTGAAAATGCAAAGCTGTAGACCTATAACAAAAAGTCTCCCCTGCGAACAGACAAGTTATTCAAATTCAATATATTCCAAAAGACTTCTCCCTTTAAAGTTACCTTGCTCACAGAACAACTGAGATTTGGCAAAAGGTAATCTGGTTTTGATTTATATTTCTAACGACAGTCTTTCTGCCTGTAGTATTACCAGAAAGTTGCTAATACTGATTTAATTAGTATTAGTATTTAATAATTAATAATTTAATAATCTCCTTCATCTCTTTCTAAAGAAACAGTCATGAATGAGAGGATGTTTTGCATACATCAAGTTTTTAAAAGTTAGCCTTCCTGAAAAACATTTAAGAATGCTTTAAGCCTAAAATATGGTTTCATTTATAAAACTCACTAAATTAAAATAAGTCATTGGATTCTCTATCACTCCATTAAATTTGCACAGAAATTATTACAATACATCCAATTCATCACCTATTTCCAAGCACTATAACCCAACTTGGAGCATGAAAAATCACATTCTATGCCTCCATAGAAAATCAAAACCATGTCTTAGAAAACATGGCTTATATGAGATGTAACATAGGAATAATTATCAGAAGAAAGCATGAAGAGCACTGAAATAAAAAATTTCTGATAGGACGTCATTAGTGAGTAAGAGGAGTCATGCAGAACAGTGAAAAAGACCTTGAAAAGAGGACTATGAATAGTGATCTGTCAAATTTGCCCTGTGTTAGCCTTCTCACCTATTTCTCTTCAGTTGGCCAGCAGTCCTTCACTTGGAACATTTTTTGAAAGAAATTTCTATGGTTAGGAAATGAAGATGCCATTGTTATCTTCACACAATCAGTACTCTCATATGAAAAGCGGACACATTATCAATCCTTTAAATGTACAAGTGGTTTCCTAATTGTTATGAACGGTACCTGAACTCGTGCACTAAAGGAAGCTTGAAGCTGTAATCATAAGTGCATCACAGCTAGTTCAGACTACATACCTGATTTCTTTATTGATTGCATCTAGCTGCTCCTGAAGCATCATGGCCAGAGTCTGGGCATCGGAATGGCCGCTTGGTGACAGGAGGTCCATGGAGCTGAAAAGCGTTTCTCTATCATCGTCATCGATGTCGGACATTTCAGTGTCGCTTTCAAATGGATGGCTGCTCAAAACACCAATCTGCTGAGTCCTATTCCACTCGTGATCTCCAAGTGATTTTACCTGAGCAGGAATTAGGATGTACATGGCTTATTCCATGGAAAACAATTGCAAAGTTGAACTTCTATAAAATGGGAAAGCAAAGCAACTAACATTTAAGAATACTTATTGAATGATTAATTCACCATTAATACTTGCAATATTACCGCAGATGATGTAAAGTATTTTCACATAATTTCTAATGCTGTGTAAAATTAACTATCAGGAAAATTTACACAAAAATATACCCAGAGAAGACAGACAATCAGGTATGCTTGAACTTTGATGTCTGAACTTCAACCTTTTCTGCCTTCATTTTAGTACAACAGTACTCTTGTCTGAGTATGTATAGAAAAAGACCATGCTATTTGGGCTTTTTGTTTGGGTTTTTTTTTGGTGTGTTGTTAGGTTTTGTTGATGTAGTTGTGGGGTTTTTTTCTGGAAATACACAAACTGTAAGCTTAAGAGACTGAAATACATTCTCTTATCAGGCAATATATGAGAAGAAATTGGGGATTAACCTTTGGTTCATCTCTGCGTACGCCCATCCGGCCTCTTCTAGGCCGCCTTATCACTTTAGTTGACCGATAGTCAGACTGGCTATCAACCAGTGAGCCCACAGAATACCTCAGCTCTGCTGATGTGTCAAGGTGAGGCCTATAAAAAGAGACACAGAAGTAGACTAAGAGAGTAATAGTAATAATAACAGCAACAATCCAATGACCTTCAGTCTAGGAACACAGATATATTTTTTTAAACAAACAAATTATTATGTA
Organism: Aptenodytes forsteri; assembly: GCF_000699145.1. Classification (NCBI taxonomy): domain Eukaryota; kingdom Metazoa; phylum Chordata; class Aves; order Sphenisciformes; family Spheniscidae; genus Aptenodytes; species Aptenodytes forsteri. The sequence continues at coordinate 1,360,966 of NW_008795923.1, read as the reverse complement.
TCAGAATAAATAACAAAAACATGGCACAGAATATAATTTAAAAGTGAAAACATGAAATCATATTATGAGAAAATTAAGGACGAAAAGAAATGAGTAAAACCTTTGATTTTTCAAAATGAAGGATTTGCATCGTAAAACTCATTGTCCCAAACATATGAAAAAACAAGCAAATTTCAGAAAAGATAACTGAATCTGACTGCTAACTGGCTGCTGAATATACCATCCTGTATATTTTCCTTCCATTACTTTCCTGAATAAACATGCCTGAGGTTACTGTAAGCATGTTAGCATGTTCACGAGTGAGGATATCTATAACACTTTCCTACTGTAAATCTGTGCTCTGCATTATGAAAATATTAGTGAACGGCCCTGTGATATATAACATCGGTTATGAATGATTCATGTTTATTTGATGATGCTTTTGAGAGTTTTAACCCGCAATTTTTCCTGTAGTCCTGGTAAGTCTTGGGACATTGTGAAGAGGCATATACATGATGACTTCAGCATATCTTTTCTTGGCTGCATACAATTTTCCCTGGCCTTTCCGTCCTTGGTCAAACAGCAGCAGTAAAATTTCCCTGCCTGGTGCAACAGAAGCATCCTGCCCACGGGCTGTGTAGCCGAGCCAGAAGAGCAAAGGCTCCATGCACCATTTGAGCATTCAGCCACAGCGGTGTAGACCTGAACAATTTATATTTCTTAACACATAACCAATCTCCATGTAAAAATATATATGAATAGCATGATTATAGTAGAAAAGTGAAATCTAACAAATACTATACTAATAAGACAACTAAATATGTATTTGTTTATAGCGACTCCTAAAAAAAAAGTTTGACATTTCACTACCTATGAGAGCATAAAATGAGAGTTTAATGTTGTACTTACATTTTTTTTAATTTTTTTTTTTTTTAAACTTCGGAAAAATGCTTACAGTCACCTACAGACAACTTATAGGGTTCACAGCAATGTTAATAATCAGTTATGGGAAACAGAATAGGAATAAGTTTTGTTCTTAAACACTTCTCTCACTTTGAAAAAAATGCTGTTCAAGAAAATGATGGCTTTAATCCTAGACATAAAGAAAGCTAAGTAAGAGAATGTCTGCTTTCTAAAATGAAGGAAATAATTCAGAAAACCATGTATATCTATGCTGAAAACTGCAGGCTGTAAGCGTGACTGTTTTCCTGAGCTCTAGTTCTGTGTCTTTTTCTAAACATAGAAATTCACTTTTCCTTGAGAGAACTTAATTTGAATTAAAACATACTCGTACTTAGAAGACTGAAGCATTGGCCTCAAATTTCAAACATCACTAATAAAGTAAAAGTGAAAAATAAAATATAACTGTGATGTCTGTGTATTGATAAATGGGAAATGCAAAAACATCATGATAACCATGAAAGCCTCTACTATAAGCTACTTTGACAGAGTGGTATGAAGAAATGTAATTGCTGTCTGGTATTATAAGTACTGTGACAAATCTAAAACAATAATGGAAAGATTTCAAGCACTTTTACAGTTCGTTTTATAAAAAATAAATACTGTAAGAAAACAAACAAAAAAAGAGAATTCCTGAAATGTGAGTATGTGCCATAGTAATCAAATCAGCTACATAAAAATGTCACAGATACTGAATAATGTTTTAGAATTTAGGTTTTGGGTAGAGCATACATCAGAGCTCAAAGTGTTGTCATAAATGTCCTTTCCTGAACAACCAGCAGTTTATCTTCTCTTATACTTCCCATCATGCCCTGTAGGAACTTCCATAATATTAGAAAAACTATGATTTTACCTTTTAAAAGATTCTCTAAAGCTCACTTTTTTCATTATACCAATAAGAAAACTTGACAACAGTTGGGCTACAAATGTCCTAAGCCCTCCATCTACAGCACCAGACAATAATCTGTTGGGTTTTTGTATCTTTAATTTGTCTGTATGTCTCTCATCTGTTATATAGTAAACCATTTAGGGCAGTGACTGTTTTTTATTTTCTGTGTTTGTACCACATTTGCTGTAATAGAACTTTGCTCTGATAATTGATAATATTTGGTACTTGTGCAGCAAGTTGGCAGGAAAAAAGAAACAGCCCAGGTCCCAGCCTCTGGCAGCAGATACCTATTTGTTGACCAGCTTCATTGTTGTTCTGCTGAAAGAACAAACTCCTGCAAATACAAAACTGAGTACGTGCTTAGAACAGTAAGTATTTAATGCTGATACCTCCCTATTCCTGAGAGGGCTGGTAGCTTCGCAAGGTGAGATCATGGAAGGGGAAATATACTGTTCGAGGGGAAACCTGCTGAATTCCCAAGACATTTAGGCAGCTTATCAAGTTCAAACAGCCCTTTGACAAGGGCTAATCAGACTCTTATTTACAGAGCACAAGCTAATGATACTCATCTACCCAACAAGAAAGGCTGCTGTTCACCAAGGATGGCTGCTCCAAAACCATCTCTGCTATTTGTTGCAGCAGTTCAATAGTCTGTGTCCTCACAAGCACTCTCAAAAGTGTTGTGTGTGCCTGTAGCCACACTTACACTCCCAAAGGAACAAAAATTCGAAGAGTTACAAGCATCACATTCTGAATTTCAGCGATTTACACTTCTCCATTTATAGAAAAATATTAGTCCAAGAGATAATAAAAGATCGAGGGAGAAACCATGTCCAGGTACTGAGCAAGATGCCTGAAGAAACAATGGGCAGACAATACATGATGCAAGCAAAAAAGTTATCCAGGAAGAACAACTTTAAAGGATTACAGTGCTCTGAATTTAGTCTTGGTCCATGGGCTTCAGCTGGCAGGTTTTAAAAGTTAACATGTTGCTTGTTATGAAAACACATGGCACACAATTATCAATAAAGCAACAATTTTATTTTGAGGGATACTTTTAGGCAAGAAGGACTGTCTGTCTAGAATTATAAATTCATTTCAGCTGTTGGTAGCTACTTCTATGATACCTGTCTCACTATTGTTCCCATATTGCTTTTCTGCTACAAAGAAGTATAACGTTTAATGTCCTGTTACGATATTTTCAGATCTCTCTGAATGCTGCCTTCATCTCTAGCTGAAGATCTGTGGTCTTATCTTACACACTAAGCAAAGCTTGCTAATAATAAAAAAAATTATTAGATGTACTTGATAGAATAAATAAATAAATAGGATCATAAATCATAGAATCATAGAATCATAGAATCATTGAGGTTGGAAAAGACCTCTAAGATCATCGAGTCCAACCGTTGACCCAACACCACCACCCACTAAACCATGTCCTTAAGTGCCTCATCTACACATCTTTTAAATACCTCCAGGGATGGGGACTCAACCACTTCCCTGGGCAGCTTCTTCCAATGTTTCACCACTCTTTCAGTAAAGAAATTTTTCCTTACATCCAATCTAAACCTCCCCTGGCACAACTTGAGGCCATTTCCTCTCATCCTATCACT
>NW_008795923.1:1329638-1357492 GCF_000699145.1 Aptenodytes forsteri | reverse complement strand
ACAATCCCAGTTCCCTCAGCCGCTCCTCATAAGACTTGTTCTCCAGACCCCTCACCAGCCTCGTTGCCCTTCTCTGGACACGCTCCAGCACCTCAACATCCTTCTTGTAGTGAGGGGCCCAAATATGCTAATTAGTTTCAGCATTAAAGATGATGGTTTTAACTTTATTATTAAGCTCTCCTGGGAAAAAAATGGGTATTTGGATATACTTTTGAAAACACTCCATAATTTAAAAGACTTTCCTTAATCTCAGTAACATTTCAAGTTTATACTCACTGCTATAAGGCCCTGTTTACCTATGAAAAAAGTGAAAAGCAACAGTAATAATCATTGCACAGACTTTACATTTTTAAAGAAATACGTGATATTTTTATGCATGGTCTGAACACATCCCTGTTTTAAAGGCTTGACACTTACATTTATGTTCTATTTCAACTCAAAGTGAGGAAACTTTTGTCATTAAATATTACCTTGACAATGTGGGTTCGATTAAAGAACCAGCCCTCAATTTCATTTGATCCAGTTCAGATCTCAGTTTCTCAATTTCTTCGGCAAGTCTTTCCTGGAAACGAGAATAGTAAGATATACTTACTGGTGATACAAAATACATTTACTTTATGAGATATTGCTCTCGTAAACCTAAACAAGTAAGATAAACCGAATGTAGCACTGACTATAATAAAGGCAGTGAACTCATTCAAGTCTCATTATTGCTAATAAGACATGCATCAAGAGGAGGTTGTATAGCACTCTTTAGTGTTTTTCCACTAGCTGGAAGTGATGGCAGGACGGGTTTGTACTTGAAACTTACTTTTTTCTTCCTATACAGCTAGGGTCAGGAAAAGAACCGGCACTGATTTGTGCACTAACTGCCCTCTCTGCACCAGGCATAGTTCAGCGTGTGACACGCTATTTGCCCTTTAGAGACAGAGATTGCGTCCTGGCCTTTTTCTTTACAAATAGAGATGTAAACTTAGGGACAACGACATTTTAGGTGCTTTATTGAACTGCAGCTTTACAGCTCACTCTTGGGAGTTGATGGAACTCCAGTATGAGGTGCTACTGGTGAAAAATGACAGAGTACCACAAAAATTGGATTTTTGGAACCAGCTAACAAAAAGACTATTGACAACAACCACTAGGAAAAAAAAGCGCTGTTCCCAAATTCTACAAATAACAATAGTCTACTAATAAAATGAAATAAAAGAGTTTTAAAACAAATTAAGAGAGGACATGGGATGAAGACGTAACGCTGCTGTTCCTAGAATTTAAAACATTCAGGATTCCAAAATGCTAGGAAGGAAAGGGATCTGCGCTTAATTACTATCAGATTCAGTAATATTATTAATTAAGATTATTAATATCTGGTGTTATCTCCATGCATCTGAAATTGCTTCATCAGTTTCTTCATCAAAGTGGAACAAATAAACCCTTCAAAGTGGGAACTTAGAAGCTCTGGAGTCAGACCTATGTGGTTGTGTGTGAAGAGAACTCACCTCCATCAATTGCACAGAGCAGTAGTGGAGGTGTTCTATTTATTTCACTTCCCATCCTTAAGCGAGAATCAATAAATATAATAAATAAAAATATCTTTGCAAAAATACTTTCAATACAAATGTAGATTTTTATACCAGATTTTTCATCTTTGTCAAGAGTTGATATGAACATTCAAGCCAGAAAACAGACTGAAAAAGAATTAGCCACTGTATTCACTTCCACTAACACTATTAAAACAATAAAATTATGTTGGAGATAACGTTGGCAAAATACCTTATTTACACAGACAAAATTGGTATCCATAATTCAGGTTTAGATTCTCTGGTAGCAAAATGATAGATTCTTTTGTTTCAATTGACACAGCTTTAGAAATGTCCTTTCTGTCCTTCTTGTCATCTAACTATATGGTGAAGTATGATCCTGACTTTGTGACAGCGTAATCACCTTATAACTGTGGTATTACAGCAGGGAAATTTTATTTATTTAAAATGCACTACAAGCTCCTTTTTGGGACTTTAATCTCTCTGCCTTTCTACAAGGTTATCCGAATGCAGATGAAAATAACAATTTATTTGAATAGATACTTCCTTTGTTATTTTTCTCAGAGTTCTTGATTTTGGATGTCCTATGATATACGAGTATTGAATGGAGCTATGTTTTTTAAATTCTATACAATCTCTTTTAAATGAATTTGATACATTACAAAAACACTTCTGGGAATCTGAAGGCAGACACATTTGTGTATCCTACTGTGCTCAAAGCAAGCATAACTTCAAAACACAATCCTAACATTTGGGATTGGAATAAATATTTTTAATTAATTTGACTGATTCACTAAACAGTATTAGGGGTTAATTTGCAATGAACTACGAAAGGCCACTTTCAGCTATATTTAGCATAATGCCACTGCACCTGTTAAGAAGAATTGCATCAGATCAAGTAATTACATTCTTCACTATAAAAATGTAACCAGTTACGCATACATCTCTGTTAAACAAGAGTTTTTCAGAGTTAAAACTGATAGAACAAGAATTCCAGAGCCAGTGAAATCAGTATGAATTTTAGTATTGCCTTCCTGAGGCTAGGATCTCAACCATAAATTTAGCTCAGAACAATTGTCAGAGACCCTCAAAGGCTAGTTAAGACATCTGGGTGTTTAAAGGAATTATCATTGATGCCAGGAAGATTTCACATGCTATTTGGATAATTAATATACCATATACATATTTCCAAATAATAAATATGTAACTTTTGATAAAACCAGATAAAATTGCAGTATTTTATAGTACCTTGTCATGTAAAGACTCTTCCAGATTTTTCCTGAAACTTTCAGATTCTTGAATCAAAACATTCTAGGAATTAAAAGAAAAAATAAAATATAGATAAAATAGAAAGAAATTAGAGAAATGTTAAATATTCAGCTATCACCATATACATGTAGCCTCCATGTACAAGTTAGCAAAGTTATATTCACTGGACCTTAAAATTAAAATCCCTTAATGCTTCAGTTTGAATATATATTAAATTTAAAACACTGGAAATAATCCAAACATGTAGGACCATGTTCTATCAGGAACAGCAAAAACTTTGCATTTTCCTTGAACTGAGCAACTGTCATACTCTTACACAACTATTTCTCCCAGGTTCTTCTTTTGGCAGGCCTATTTCTTGCTTTGTACATTTTGTTTCAATGATATAAACCAGAAGTACATCCTCTGAAAGGTTCTGAAATATCCTTCTGAAAGACACTGAAAGATTCCCCTCAGATCAAACTGAAGGTGAATAAGTAGAAGGGGGAGGGATTAAGGAGGGTGAACATAAAGATCATGGGATTTGAACTTTGCAGGCCCATTGTGTCTCACATCACGGAAAACCTGTAAATAACATTCCCTCTTCAAGGGCAGATGCTCCTTCTCCTGTGGTGACAGCATTTTACTCTTCCCGGAGGAAGTGAGGTAAAATCAGCAGGCTAAAATACAGCAATGACAACACATCTGAAACGCGGCCATTCCTCAGTTCTACGTCCACTTTCTCTCACTGCCTCATACCGTGTCGTGCACTGGTCCTTTACAAGCTCTTCATCAGATTCCCCGCTGATAAAACAGGGGCTCATAATATTCAGCATATGCAGTTCACTGTAGTCCTGGAAAGATTCTTGAGCGCACTCTTGAATTAAGAGTTGAACGTATAAGTTAGACCATATTTGTGGTAATATTTGGTAACACAAAATCAGCACAATGCTTCCATGCCGATAAAAGTAGAACAGGTTTCATACAGGAGAATCTTTATCAAGCTGAACTTTATATTGCTCTTTGCACTGTACCTTTTCTTCAAGTGCTGCCATTCTCTCTTTTAAGTGTAGCTGCAGACGCTCATTGGATTCTGTCAAAAGTCTGTCTACGGTATCCGATAATCTTTTGTTGTGCTCCTCATTCATTTTTTCTCTTTGCCTTGCCTTTAATGTAGAACAGAAGAGGCAGATTGGTAGGGTCCAAAATTAACCAGTACAGACTTGTATCATTAAAAAATAAAAATATGGTAACTGTAGCCATTTAAAGAAATTCCTCAGGAAACGTAGTTACAGTTACTGATTAATACACATTCATTTTTTTATCAGCAGAATACTCTGAAACCTGCAACTAGATGTAAACTAGTGCTTTAAATGGTTAAGTGGGAAGATGCTGCTATCAATGCTATAAATAAAACATTTACCAGTAGATAGATTTGTGTGCTGGAGTGCATAATGTAGCGCTATATTGACAAATAAAAAGAAGACAAGTTCACAGAAGTTGTCTGCAATACACATACTCTTTGAAGTTCCTGGTTCTTCTCTTCAAGTTGAGCTTCTAAGTGTCTCATACGTTCCTCAATGTTTCCATGTCTTTCTTCTGCCTGTAAAAAAAATAGAAAGACTCTTTCTGTAATTTAAGTGACTTCGTAAGTTTTTATCTCAGTAGGGTTTAAACAAAACATAAAGCAAGCTACTACTAACTGCAAACTTAGTTTTCCAAAAAGAAACTTTATTTAAACAGGCAGCTGAACAGCATTGCTTGAAATGTGTCAGCTACAAAGGCCTGTTACATCCAAGCATCAGCAAAACATTGGAGTTATTTATGAGCAATGAAATCAGCCAAATGTAACATGCAGACTGTGCATGGTTTGAACACAAACCTGCCATCGTAAAATTGTAAGCTCCTGAAGCACTGAACTGCACGATGGTTGATTATCAATAAAAAAAATAAAATAAGTTAAAGAAAATGAAAACAAATCAGATGGATTCTATTTAGCAATAGAAAGTAAAGTCCAGTAGGACTACCTTCCTACGTATGGAGATCATTTCTTGTAGTTTAGCTTCCATAACATATTGATAATCATCAGATGAGGTAGAAGAGGTTGGATCAGACTAACAAGTCAAGGAAAAGGAGAGGGACAAAATTGAAAAATCAGAACTAAAGACACTGACACTGAACAGAACACAGCACAGAATGCTTAAAAGAAAAGTGTGACTGAAAATTTAATACTTTTAACTGACAGATTTTTACGTGGAATAAACTACACTGATACTTGGTGAATATGATGCAGTTGATGTGGAGAAACTGAAAATAATGGAATGCTAAAAAAGCTATCAACCTACACGTGGAAGTTCAAGGTTAGTGATGGCTGGCTGATGACATATTACTAGAGTGGATTCAAAGCAGTACTGTCTAATCTAATGTTTTTTTTTTTAATTATGGCAAACTAAACATCAGAACAGGACTCTGCGAGGCCAATGTCAGAAAGTCCTTTATAATTCTTCTATCATTTTCTAGGAATGAAAACAATGCATAAAGACTAAATTAATGGATCAGTCAGTTACAGAAATGTACAATGTTATGGTACATTCCCTAATTTCTAGAAAAAAGAAAGAACGTCAAAAGAGACAAGGCTCAAGCTTTAGTATTCCATTTTAGAATACACTACATAAGCCTTTTCATCCAAATAAACAATATAGTTTTCATCCCTTTGAAAGGATCCACCCTGGTGGATCTCTTTAGAAGATCAAGGTCATCAGATAAAAGAAGAACCTATAAATAAAAATTCATTAATAGGAATGAAAAGTCATTACTGAGTATAGAAATGGTAATCCATCCAAAGATTCATTACTACTTCTGACAGAAGTTGACCTTAATTAGGTCATTTGTTGCAAAACATGAATATTCATGTTATTTTCATATCAAACGAGTCTATGTTATCATTCAAAATGACAAAAAAAAAGCCCTTAAAGAAAGGGAAATGCTATATTGGATTTGTTGCTATGGAAACAGGAATGTGTATAAGGCGTATAGACAGTGCTACTGATGACTTTGAGTTGTGAGCCTGCGCTTGTCAAATGCTATTTCACTCTGTCAGATTTACTCTCTCTCAAAAAGAGATCCTGAACTCCATCTTTAGATGAGCAAACTCTAATATGTACAAGAAATAGTAATTTTACAACTGTATTTTTTTAGTGAGACTGTTTTTCATACTGTTGTCTACTAATGATTTATGAGAATAATTAGGAATAGATACCAAAGTAATTCCAGATATACATCATAACTTAAAATTACCCCTAACTTAAGCTCATTAGCATTATCAGGACCAAAAGATCAGAGAGAAAACAGCCTGTGGATCTAGAGATTTATAAATATAAACTGCAGCTTTTGATATGAAGACATCCATATGAGAAAATCCTGCTTTGTATAAATACAAGAATAATGCTTAACTTTGAAGATCACTACTATTCTTTTCAGAGTAAGTATATTCACAAAACTCAGATTCTTGCAAAATTTAAGGGAAAGTCAGTATACTTTGTAACTAAGCTCATTTAATAAGTGCATTTATCGTTTCTGATCATGAAACAGGCATATTGTGATGTATTTGAACTTCTTCATTATCTGAAACTATTTTGTCTATTTATTACGACTTGGACCAGTGACAATCCCTTTACGATTTTCTTTATCTTATCTTTTAGTTTTACATATTAGTTTGTTTCAGCACACAAATGCTAATACACTGCTTCCTCTCCCAATCGGATAAATAGAAAGATAAGGTTGAAGAAGTTAGGTCCCTGTGATTGCAGAAAACCAGATCATGCTATCCCTTCCACAAAGTGACCAAGCTTTATCCTCCTCTGTAGAAGACAGACTTTTCCCCTTTTTGAGTCCTGGCTGCACTGTTCAAGGCCTTCCCTTAACGTGTCTCCAAGGGTCAGGAGAAGATTTGAAATCATCAAAGCTCTGAGCTGATGATGAAGGCAGCTTAAGTAATTCTACCTTCTTTGAAACCATTTTCATTGAGGGAAATGTAGAACCCATTGGGGATGTCATCCTACAAAATTAAACTACTTAGAAGCTTCATTAGCTGATGGCAAACTTTAAAAGCAAGTTACTTAATCTTCCCTGCTTCTATACACTTAATTGCAGGTTAATACAAATATGAAGATAACCAAACTAATACTTCTAGGTTCAAAGGGGATCTTATTCAAGTCTTCTGATATACGTCTGTCATAACCTGTCCTTGAGAAGCCAGTCTAGCTAGCTATTTCATTTACATTTAGTTTTCAAACTAAAAAATAGATATTCAGTCCAAACCATGTCATACCTTATTCCTCAGCAGGAAACAGTCTTTTCAATGCATAAAATAATTGTGGTATTAGGCCTAACTATTATTTGGAGGAGGAGGAGGAATAAAATTATTGTCAGAATTATGTACGTTATCTGAATTCTTATATAGAAAATGTTTTTGAAAGAACATGATGTTCTCTTAAGATTCTTATATCTAATTTTGTTATTTCATAACTTCCTACTGCTTAATAATTCAGTAAGGTATATGTTTAAGATATATGTAAATCTTTTTGAAAGATAGTTTTCAGTTATTTCACTAAGTATATTAAAATGTTGATAGGTACACCCTTGTTAAAAAATCTTCCTGAATGTGTCTCAGAGTTCCTGTACTTCTTTTTCCAACATAAAAGAAAACAGAGCTGATCTCCACATTCATCTCCCTTTACATCTCTTTGGTAGGACAGACTTTAAAATTAATTAAAATTAACTATGCCTTAGAATAAAAATAAATATCATTATTCTAAACACTTAAGATGTATTAGAATATTTTATGTTTCCTTTATCTATGTGCATTTCATTTGTTTGTTGCTAAAGTGTTATTCTGTATTACTGTAAAAGAACCAAATTATTTTATAACTGAGACATTAAACAGTTAGGCTCAACTGCTTGTCTGGCAGAGGACCACCACAGGTGCGCAGCCTTAGTACCTACCCTGGGCTCTAATGCTATTTAGGGATTTTAACCACTGGCTCTTAGATGCCAAATGCATGAGCAGCCCCTGCAGCAGTGACATGAATCAAAAGGGTGTCCTCTGTAAGGGCTAGGGAGACAGAAACACATGTACATACTCCCTTTTTCTCTCACTTGCAGAAACCCACCTGTAGACAAAGACCTGCAGTAGGAAAGAGCAGCCCCTCCACCTCCTGGTGTGCCTAGCTGGAACACACTCCCAAAATGAGGGTTTCAACACCTCTCATTGCCGTTTAGGCTGAGGAAGGCCCCAACCTGGGTCTCAAAGAGACCCTTCCAGACAAAAAGACCTAGCAATTCAGCTATTCCCTAACTGATTTGCAAATGCCTCCTGCACAGACTTCCCCAGGTCACGTTGTTAGGATTGACATGCCTGTAGTGGCTATACTTTTTTGTTGTCCATGTGTATTAACCCCAGACATTCCCACCGGAATAGGCTTTTTGGGAGACTTGGGAGCCTACTATAAAAATATTGCATGTCTCAGTCTCTGCCTTGTGGTTTGAGGCACGAGGCAGAGGCTGAGACACCAGTGTTAGTCATGTTCCTGTAGCAGAATTTCAGACACACATGAGACTGAAGGGACAACTGTGGACTCTGAGGTTCATAAACAGAAGTTGGACTTCTTCTGACTTGCTTTGCTAAGAGTTAATTGAGTTAAAAACTTTCTAAAGTGGAACTTGCGTGACTACTTGATTGGCAGACCTTACCCTACATTCTTCTTTTTAATACATGACTTGCATGCCTGTTCACTAGTACTCTGTATAGGAGGATTAGTAAGACACATGGTGTGGTATTCAGCAACTAGCATTTAAAGCATTTAGCCAGCACATTCAGTTATAAATAGATTTGTGAAATTGTGTATCTTAGACTGGATTAAAAATATATGGACAAAAACTAACAATGTCTGACCCCTATGAGATACCAGCATGAGTCTTAATGCTCACTTTGCACTCTATATGCTATGAAATAGCAAAGAAATAGCCAGTATAAGCCAGTAATAGACAGGAAAATTTTGCTTTGAGGGAATACTGAAGCAGCTTGTATTATTGCTCTCTAACCCTGTTAAAACTCTGCTGCTGCTCCTGCTGCTAATGCGCCCACAAAAAAAAAAGTTGCTTTCACATCATCTCTTACCATTGGCACTGCACATTTTCTAGGTCTTTGCATCTTCGTTGAAAAAAAAAAATCCAATTTCAGATGCAGAAAGCACCTGTACAGTACAGGTGCTATAATTTTTCTTCCTCATGCTGAGCTGCAGAAACAAATCTAAACTTTTCTAAGTACAAGCCAATTTCCAGTTTTGAGACCTTGACTTTTGAACACCTGCTGCCTCCAGATTTTCTACCGGCTTCTTATGGCACACATTCTTTTGGCTATCCTTTGAATGAGTGAATTATTCAAGAAGAAAGAATGCATTATCGAATTGAGCTATGCAATTGAAGGTGAAAATAGGTGATCACGGTGACTGAGTCACAACAGCTCACAAAGTTATCAGCTACTTGTTCACATGCTCACTTCTAACCCATTATAAATGTGACAAAATGTCTTGGCTTAAGTCACCCCTTTTCTGAAACCCAACCTTTCAGTCACTAGGTATCAACACATTCTTGCCCCTCCTTCATTCCCCCACTACCTTCTACACCTCGTAGGTTTAGTAAGCAACTCCTTCCATTTAGTTCTGTCAAACTTGCTTCTTTCATTTCTTCCTCCTATCAGGACAAAATCTTCTGTGGAAAGGGAAGCACAAGAAGAGGGGTGGTTTGAGAAGACAGTAATGTGTTGTAAATGTGTTTTCTTAGACTTCCATCCCCATAGAAGATTGTATCTTTTTTTTTTCCCCCCAGAAGATTTATCAACTCCTATTCGAGCTAACACCTCATCTTCTCTTTCCCTTGTTTTCAGAGAGGTTTCCATCTTAACCACAGCCACTTCTTGCAGGAGAACTTTCCCCTTCTGCATCCTTTCCACTGCAGACCTTCTCCTTTCACTTTCTTGCAACTTCTTCCCTACTTAATGCAAACCAGATCCCCACACTGTCACAAAACAAGCATTGTGTCCCACTTGCTTCCAACTTTCAACTCATTTTTTAATCACCTTTAAAATAAGCTGAACGTGTTACTATGCTAAGTGTGGTTTATTATGGATTCCTCTTCTTCATGTCAGTGCTTCTCTAATGCAGCTAAAAAGCATTGTTGGTATTTCTGGTGACCTGCATACAGGAATGATGGAGTTAAATGCTGACTGCTGTCTTGTGATCAAAGACTTGACATGGTACCTCTGTTGCACAAGCCCCCGAGGGGGAAAGTAACTACTAGTGGGAGTGAGTGAATGGAAGTAGGTGGATGCTGGTTGTCTCCACTAGACCCCTCCTTGAACACATGCAAGGAGAAACTGTGTTTGACAGACTAACCATCTGAAGGTTCTAGATGCTCCAATGTCTGTCTCTTCTGAGGAACACAAACATCTTACAGGATAAAAAAAGGTTTAGTTAATATTGGAGGGAGGTTCTTTCTACTACTAACTGCCTCTTCTCCAGGGCAGGCAAACAGACCAATACTGTGAGAGTGAGTACAAGGTGGCTCAATGAGTCATGGCAATCTAAATCTTGGGATACATGCTGAGAGCTGTGCTACTTGTCACAACCAGACAGATACCAGTGCGACGGCCAGGCAGGACAGCACAGTACATGGGATCATGCTGTTCCAGGTTAGTCTGCCACAGGCTGACTAACCCTCCAGTTGCTCACCCAATGGGCAGAACACAGTGAAAACAAAGCCAAAGAGAAGTTCAAATGATTCAGGTAAATTTATGGTTACTTATCTGAGTTCACTGTATAGTCCAAACTTTTGGAAGTTCACTCCTCATGAACTAGTTTGGGCATGGAAAAGTAGCAAAAGACATTCACTAGCCCATATTTTTTTTAAAAAGAAAACCAGCTCATTTTAAAATCTGACACCACAGAAGGATCTCATTCTACATCCTTCTTTTGCAGAATCCCAACCCAGACCAGATTTATTACGAGGAAGAGTATAATAAATTGAATGCAGAATTGTAACATGCATATTTTAAACTTGGGGGGGAGGGGGGGGAAATCACATCCAAATCCAGAACGTTTGTTCTGTTTTACCTCCACATATAAATAATTGTTCTTATATTTCACCCACAGTGAAGCAGTCATTGTTTCCAGTTATGCCATACTACTTTCCTTTAAAAAACATGTAAAATATTAGGCTTAACTCACCTCTTTCATATGATTGTAACCCCATTAATCTCAGAGAAGCCACTTTCATTGAGGTAGTACAAAAGAAAGGAGAATCAGTTTTGACTTTTTTGCAGTGCAGAAAGACTAGCTGATTCAGGGGGCTCATCTTTTACTTAGTATACATGGACATTGCAGTGACCATAGCTCAGGTAGGCAGACTTAAGGTAGTCTGAAGCCAGCTAATTTGAACCCCAGTGACAATGTGTGTGCTGGCACAAAGCCCAAAGGCAAAATTAATTAAGTGTTATTCAGCCCCTTAGGTAGGTCTTGCAGCTTTCATTGAATAGCTAGTGTGGTAACAGTATAGCAGCTAGCTAACTTAAAACTTCTTAAGTAAGCTGCAGTGACTACAACGTCGTCCTTGGTTCCGAGCTACATTTATGTGATCCATGAAAAGTACTGGACTTTAAACTTCAGAGCTGTCAAACCAGCACTTTAATAAGCTCTACAGTTTGCAAAGACGTTGTATACAAGATATCTAAAATATAAGCTTATTTGGCCTATTGGCCAAATTCTGACATTCTTCTTCATGTCATGTATTCCAAAAAGACATAATTTTAAATAAAATTAATTTCTTCAGTTTTTCATGTAATCACAGAGAAATGAACAGAACTGGCATTACAGTCTAACATACTTAGAATTTCCCGCTTGGCAAAAACTTTGATAAAGTACATCAAAGTGAAATGGGGTGGAGCATCAGCTCTGTTCACAGCTCTCTAACCACATCCCATGAAATAATGTAAGAAGACAAACGGAGATGTATACTGCAGCTTTATGGTCACAATAACAACACTATCTCATGGAAGTCCCTGAGTGCTCTGCATGGTTGAAATGGGATTTCTTTTTACAATATTTGTCATTAATATATGTTCAAGGAAAAATGCAGCTGCAAGAAAAGACATGCTTGAGACTGCAAAATACTTACTGGTGCCTAATTGCTGGAGAAATTTTTCAGGAAAAATCTTCTTAAAATAGAAAACAATATTTTTAAGCTACTGAGGGCGTTACAGTATGTGAGTATTTGTTGAATCAGAAACAACTGAAAAAAAAAGTTAAAATGCCAAGGGATTGCTCTTATGTGCACCTGAGTTTTTATTAAAAGGCAATGATATTTGTTTGGTATTTCATGTGTTCTCTTTTTGCTGATTCTTCTTTTTTTCCCCACCATTTTCAGTCTCTCTTTCAAATTCCCACCCATTCACATAAACCTAAAGTGGACAGCACAAAATCTTGATTACTGAATAATGATCTTATAAATCATAGAAATGGTTTGGGTTGGAAGGGACCTTATAGATCATCTAGTTCCAACCACCCGCCATGGGCGGCGACACCTTCCATTAGACCAGGTTGCTCAAAGCTCCATCCAACCTGGCCTTGAACACTTCCAGGGATGGGGCATCCACAACTTCTCTGGGCAACCTCTTCCAGTGCCTCACCACCCTCATACTGAAGACAACCCTCATAGTCTTGCCTTAATAAAATAAAAAAAAAAAACAACAAAAAACAACAAACCAACAAAAACCCAAACCATCAAATCCCCCAAAAGCTTCTCTTTCTTTCTACTTCTTAACTGTGTTACTTAAAAATTGGACTTCATTAGTGAGCTGCTCAGCACTTAAGGCTTCACTATAAATGGAAAAACATGAGAACTGAAAAAAAATCCATCAAATATAAAAATGGCTAGGCACATAAATAGCTAGAAACATTCCTTGGCAATAGAGAAAGGAAAGCTTAGATAAATCAGAATGATATGTAATACAATCTCTTAAATGCATTTTTCTTTATTTGTCTGATTTTAGGAGATGAAGAATAAACATATTATCATTATATGTCTTTATGAAGCTGGTAATACCTGATCTGTAGTATTAACTACATGCACACCTGAAAGTGTTAGAGGCTAAATATGAAAACCACAGTACTGAAAATTTATTTTTATCTTCATATTTTATCTGCAAGGAAGCTGCCATATAATAAATTTTTCAGAAAAAAAACAGTTTGAAGTCCTCTCGGTTTCACATTTGTCTTTGCAAATATATGATACAAAGAATAATTCAAAACAAACCTTGTAAGTATGTACTGCAAGTTGTCTTCATTTGTGTTGTACAAATGATCCCAGCTGCCATTTAGATTTGACTTTACAGCACTTATCAGAATGAAAATAATTGTTGTTTCATATACATGGTGTATGAAGACGTCCAGAAGAACTAAGTATGTGTAGGAATGGGACTTCTCCCCCGCCCTCTCCCCTTAAATTAGAAAGTCTTACACAGTAAAATGAATCCTCCTAGCATAAGTAATGCTGACGTATTAGAAATATGAGACTCCTTTGTAAATATAGTCTAGGCTAACTTACAGATAACTACTTTTCCTATTACCAAAATGCTAAGAATTACAAACACGGCATTGAGACCATTCCTGGTTAAACTTGTGGCACGTACTTATCCGGAAATGTTTTCTCCTTTCAAATCAGCTTGACATTACTTTTGTTTTGTCCTTGAGGTGAGGAATCAGAATGCAAATCAACATTAAACAATGGGGCTTCTGAAGTGAATCTATTTCTCAGGGCAGTACCTTAGTCAGAGCTGCAATTCTCTGAGCCAGCTCAGCCTCCACTTCGGGTAAGGTTTCAGCCTTCCTCATCGTCTGCTGCAGCTTCTGCTCAGCCAGCTCTAGGCGCTCTTGCAGCTGTCTGTTTTTGTCTTCCAACTGAAGGCCAAAGATAGATAAACAGATATATAAAAAAAAAAAGAAGGCCAAAGATAGATAAACAGATATATATAAAAAAAAATAAATCAGAATTAAGTTTTTCCTTCAATTTCTTGGGTATTGGGGAAGCAATCAAAACTCACTACATAAGCATAGATACTCCACAACCTGGGAGAGCTTATTGGAAAGGTATTAACTCAAGCATGGAACCGTGTAAGCTGCCGGTCTTGCTAATGAGTGATTTGAGGCTCAAGGATCATATGAAGGTGAAGAAAAGGAGTTATAAAATAGTACTAATGAAAATGAGCAAAAAGCTCCTCTGATCGATGCATTGTTTATCTGAGCAAAATAAAAGTATTGGTGCCAGTAAAATGAGAATATTCTAAATGGAAATATTGAGTCCATCTCACAGAAAAGTTTATGTATGAGCTAAAACGGGACAGAAGGACAGTTCCAAAAGGATAGAATTTCCAGCCAAGTTTATGAACAAATTGCCGAATACAATTTTCTGAACAAATGCCAATCATATATTAGGAAATGTTAAAACTGACAATTGTTGCTCAGCTAATTCATTCATGATGATATCCTGGTTGGTATTTGCTTAAGGTTACAGTGATATTGTTCATTGTGAACCTACAATTAAGTCTCATTTTACAGAAGTGAAATTGTTTAATCTGTGATAACCATTAAAGAGAAACAGGAAGACTTTTGATAACTGCAGTATTTTCTGGCCTACTTAGATGCACCACATCATTAAGAGTTTTTTTAATGGCTTGACAAGTGTTTCCTGCTTTCGTATTCATTCCAGGTAATAGAAGACATAATGAAAAAGGAGTGTGCTTTTAGATTCTTTTTTAATCCTTCAAAAGCATGAAAAGGTAGGTTTTCACATCGCAATGCTGCAAAACAACTTTAAGTCTGCCTGTATATATTCTAAGCCTAGTTATACTGATCACTGCTTTGAGTGGGTAGACCTCTGCAGCACAGCATGACTTAATTGGCAGCAATAAAAACTATAAGGACAGATGCAGGTACCTTACTTTTCCATTGTTGGGTGGTTTTTTGTTCCCCCCCCGCCTAACAATTGAAGATACCTCTTAAAATAGCCAAAGGAAGCTGGCAGAAGCTGGAGAGTTTGAGTTCTGATGCTTTAATTTCCTTGAAGAGGTAGTCACGTACATATATATCCACACACATACAGTGATGTGTGCATGTGTGTGTAAATGTATCTGCATACAGTCATAGAAGCAGAGATTATCAGATCATACAGGCTTATTTCTCATGTCGCACTTTATATTGTTTGAAGACATGATAGGTGAAAAGATACAGAAGTCTGATACTGCGGCTGAGGAGCAATTTCATCTTTTACAGTTCAAATTATATTCATTTCATATTAGCTTTCAGTTCACATTGTATTCTTCAAGTTACAAACCATTTTTTCTTCTGTTCACTTTACACTTCTGCTTTTGGAATCACCGTGGAAACAAAGTACCGTGAGAGAAAACTGCACAATCATGTTATACTCTTTTCTAAAAGATATTCAAGGATCATTGAGCTTTGTAAAATTTTATCTACACACTACTAATACATGAAATCATTAGAATCTATTGTATGCAAATTTTGGTCTTTCCTGCAGAAGGGAATTTCTTTTGTTTATACTATTTTTTTGATTTTTGTTTAAAAATAAAATTCAGAAAATCATTACATAAGAAGCAAAGATAATCCTTTACTTTGGGGATATGATGATGTGCATTTATGCAAGACACTATTAGAAAACACAGTTATTTTACAATGTTGAATGTACACATTGATTTAGTATTCATGGTTGTAGTAGCTGATATGAAGCTTAGAGATGCTGAACAACTTGGGGTTTTTTAGATGAACCGATCTGTTGATTAAAAATGAACAGAATAACCTAACGGAAGCCTCCTACTGTAGATCTGCCCCCTTTTTTTGCATTAATTTTCATTGTGTGTAAAGAAATCAACTGACTAATGCAGATACTGCACCTGACGTAGGATGGCATCCTTGTTTGCCAGTTCATTTTCCAGCTTATCGTTCATGTCATGTATGGAGGTGGATTCTCTCTGTGCACTGAGGTAGCGCTTCTCCAGCGTAGTTATTCTTTCTTCCATATCTTCCTTTTGTGCCATTGCCTAACGTGACAAAAACCCCAAGAACCATGCAATTAAAATGCTATATAATTTTATACCAGTTTAATTCTCATGCTAACAGTAGACAGGGATGTAAGGTATGCTCAGCAGTAATTTTTCTGTTATGAAGAGAATTTATTTCCTTTGGGATTTCTTGTAACTATGATATTTAAAGTGGTAGCTGTTGAGTAGAGCAAACAGAAACAATCCTCACCTTTTGTATATGGTTCTAGTTTCTATATTTTTCAGTGCAAAAAACCAGCAAACACAGCTCACATTTACTTGTTTGCTTCTTAAACAACAGCAGGCTTTATTAGAAAATAGAAAAACTGCTATAGTTACATAATAGTAGAAATATAGTGCAGTGATGTGGGGAAAAAATGTGTATGCACATTTCTACTCTTATTCCTGGGTCCTGCTAAAATTTCTGCCAAACTACATGTAGCAGACAGCAGGTGACATGTCCTGAAATTTCAGGAAAACAAATGACCACAATGTTGGATACATAACATAACAATAACATATGGGTACGTGATCCATAGGTGTTATGGATAAGGATTTCTTTAAAATCTTGAGCTGTTTTTATTCGTGTATTACAAGCTGGCCTCACTGAAGTCAATAGCTGTAATTTAGATAGATTATTAATTAGTCTATTACATTGTTTATTTCTCTTCAATTAATTTTAGTGAAAGCAGAAAATTTTATTCATTTTAAACTTGTGTCTGGCTCTTGAGAAGACTTACATGCTGCCACGTAATCTTTCACAATGAAAATATTTACTGATGAGCGCGTCTTGCTGTTTGTGTTATGTTACATCATGAAAGCAGTGTTGAAGTAAGTGAGATTATTTTTCAAGACACAATGAAGATATAAATTGATCCAGCTAGCCCTAAAATGGACCATATCCAGGCAATCCTTTTGCAAATTGATGCAAAAACCCCCATAAAAACAGTAATTATGTAATACATTAAAACAACACAGAAGAAAATCCAATAATTTATCCAAGTTTTACAATACTACACTACCCTTCTTGTTGCAGGTATTTCATTTTCTGCATTGGGAAGACTATCTTTTGTGGCCGTATGAAATAACGAAGACAGGCACTTCCACCTTTACAAATACCTTTTGCAGCAGATTTTGCACTGATATTTGGTGATTATTCTACATGGCAAATGTAACAGTGGCCACTTTGCTTAGGAAGCGAAGGGCTGAAAGCAAGTAAGCCTGTAGCTGATGTAATGTGATATTTAAGGGAGAAACAGCAAGTGGCAATCAAGCGTCCATGAAACACTAATATTTGTCAAAAGGTAAATGAGAGTGGAGATATTAGAGACCCCTAGTGATATAATGTAGCAGTGGTGGAAAAGGAGAAACATGTCAGTGCAAACTATTTTTTGTAACTGGATGAAAGTGATACAATACTTAAAAAAAGGCAGAATACAAAGATGTGAAGACACTTTGAGGCTGTGTCAGGCATCAGAAGTTCTGAAGGAACATTTCTTCCAGAATACTAGAAATAACAGGTTAAATATATACATACATATGCATATATACACACACAAATCCATATGCAATACCTATATTGTAGGAAGCAGTGTAACAAAGGTAACTACTCTAATTTCAAAATACTAAAATAGATCCTAGAAGCCAACCATCCACACATATTGGGAACATCCACATAAGAGAAGATACTCTGGAGAGTACTAAGGAGGACCACAAATTTAAGAGTGGAGAAAAGGAAAATTGAATTATATTTCTATTTATTGAGAGGAGGGAATAGCATATTATAGCAGGAGTAATGAAGTTACCACACATGAGTAAATATTCTAATAGATTATATAAATAACAGTGTTCTATAAAACAGCCCAGGAGTTTTAAAAATGTACTTTAGACTATCTACATGACCAGCATCTCTATTTAACAGAGTTCATCTTAAAAACTTAAAATGGCTGAAAACTTGCCAGAATGCACTCTAGTAATGCTAAAACACAAAGGAGTTGGCCTTCCTCCTATTAGAGTTGCATGTATACAGACCCACTTTTATGAACACGGTTTTATAAAGAGATTTCTAGTACTATTTCTTAATGTAAATTTTGTGTTTCCTACGTACAACAGCCTTCATCAGTGCTCAACTTTTTCTTCCTGTATTCATTGGCCCCTCTCAGTCTGTATTGGGTATCACAGGAACAGCAGTCAAGAAATAGGAGGCGAGTGTGGTGATCTCCTTACCTCCCTAATGTCTCTCTGATATTTACTGTTCATTTCTTCTGTTTTAATGAGCTCCTTTCTGGCGGTCTCTGCTTCCTGCTCTACCTCTCCCACCCGGGAAGACAGTGCAGCCAAACGCTCCTTCATTTGTGCCATTTCATAGTTTTGCTTTTCCAGCAGTTCCTGAAGTTCAACAACTTGACTGGCTTCATCATTTGAGTCTATGGAGCCATTGGATAGGCGCTGTTAACAGAGAAGTGACATTATTTATTAATTATCTTTTAATGTGGACTCTATCTAAAGAATTTCTAAAACAAAGATTATTTTAAAAAATACAAAAGCAACTAGGAAGAGAAAAAACACAGTAATTTTCATGGTAGATAAGACAGGTGTAGTTATGAAAAAATTGCAAAAGATTAGTATTAATTCAGTCAAGGGATTCCAGAATGTAATGTCACAGAGAAGTAAATGTCTGCAGAGCAGAATACTATACTCAAATAGCTTTAGTTTGACATTATGGCTATTCAACTACAAATTGCAACAATACGACTCCTAAAAGTCACCAAACTGTGGGTATACGTCTTTAGCTAAACTTAAACAGCATTTAATTTTAATCAAAGTCTATTTCATTTGCAAAATAGTCCATGCTGCAGACAGGAAGCGACACTAATAAATCACAAATTCACTGTACCAGAAGGTGCTTGGGGTCTGGACAACACATTGGTTAAGTCTACATTAGAAACAAGTTCTGCTGAAGTAATTTGTGTGCTGCTGAAAGCCCTGGTATGAATACAGCTATAAGGAAAAAAATCAAAAGTCCAGAACACCTTACTGCATTTGGAATATGATCCCAGAAATATGATTTATATTGCAAATAAATGATTTCAGGAAAGAAGTGTGTTCATTAGGAGGACTTGCTGGCATTGCCTCATTATAGTAGACAGTCACACTAACCTTTTCCGGCATAGGCTAAACCATGGTTTCACAAAAATTTAATTATCACATGTCAAAAAAATAGGCAAAAAGAAAAAGCAAAACCAAAATGATTTGATTTTGACCTATAACATAAAAAAATAAAACCAAAGTAGTCCAACCTGTCATTAACTTCCTTGATTAGGTGCAATTTTATTGGTTAAGTTTATATTATGCAGTATGGGAACAAAGTATTTCACTGTAACTGTCATTTTAAATAGGTTATGGATCTCAAAGAGCATCATATGGGAATATTGGTCTTAAAAGGCACTTGTTGTCCTTCAGATGGTAGGTGTATAGCAACGTATATATGAAACATTCCTAGCAAGATCTGAGAGGAAACCAAGCTTGCTTTCATTAGCACTTCTGTATTATTATTGTCAAAATATATTTGATCAGAGGTCTTCTAGCAAATTCAAAAAACATTACTTTGTTTAATGGCTTTAACCACACTCTTTCCCCAATCAGCCATAAAATTAATGCAGATCAAGACCACCTGCCCCTCTGCGGATCATTGAATAAAATTATTTTACTCTAAAAATTCATTACATCAAATAACTCAGTTCCAAAATTGCTTTCTTTATACTAGTTAATTATGTTCTTGACATTTTTTATGTTAGCTGCTGAACCATCATTGATCTACTTTCAGGATACCACAGTAAAATGACAATAGCAATTTAAAAACTTATTTACACTCAGTTTGTTGTTTGGAAAGCGTTCAGTCAGTCTACTTCAATCAAAATCCCATTAATATGCAGCAACCACATATGTAAACAAAATAGTACTCCAACAGGATAAAACATTCTAACCATCATACTTTATTCCATTGTGTAAATTTGAGATAACTCTTTTTATCTATGATTATTATAATCTGTTTTATAGTTTTAATCTCACTAATTTTAGTGGTTATCACAGATGAACAAGTTTTACCATGCATTGAATTTGCCCTACAATTCTCTACATAGTGGTCCAGGAATTGCTGCAAGACTATAATAAGCCAAATACCAAATCTGAAAAGCAATAAATAGCATGCGATCATATACCTTATGGCATATAGACCGTGGTCATTTTGAAATGGCAAGCTTCGATATCTAGGAGTATGTTCAATGGCAGAGAATTTTTTTTTTTATTAATAAATTTTTTCTTAACTATATTAATAACCAAAACATACAAATTAAACATGAAAAAATTAGGTTTTTTCTACTAATGTACTTAATATCTGAGATTTATGCAAAGGCAAATAAAAAAGTATTTAGAATTAATCCCTCATCACTAGACAAATGCTATGATTGCCAATTATTCATATATATTTTGATTTATGCACATAAGACTTCCCTCATAATTCTTTGATGAACTCTTTGTACAAGCTGCTTTAATTCTACTCATTGTTCACTTTTGCTTCACATTATTCATGTATTCATATATAAGGCTGGTTGGCATTTAAAATTTCCAACTTACAAAAAAGTCAACATTTTGATTTTTCTTAGTATGATTGGGATAAAAAAAGTTTTTTTTCAAATACTATTAGAAAATAAAAAACCTCAATAAAAAATCTCTGCTTAAAATTTGGTATTTTTAGAATTTTGAAGCATACTTTAAAAGTTTATCTAGGGATTTTAACTGACATTTTGTCACTTTTATGCCTTGCTATTATTTTATGATATATCCATTATATGGGTACATCACATGGAGTAATCACTCCAAAAGACCACAGACAGAAAGTTGTTAAGCATTAATTCAAGAAGTAACTGACCTAACACTCCTCAGGTTCTCAGGAGGGTTTTTACCAACAGTTTTACGGTCATACTTTGCCCTCTCTCCCAGACAAAAAAAGCTTGAACAAGAACGTAAAAATATGCTACACCAGTAGAAGCAAAAGGCATCCTGTAGATGACGTTGATTCAAATGCATTTTCTGAATTAGTGAAAGGAGCAGGAACATCCCATGCCTCAGAGGAATTCCCTACAGAATAAGCTGGGGGACAGAACCAAAGCATCTTCTCTATTACAGGTTTTGTGAAGAATGTGCATGTCCCTCATCTTTTTTTTTTTTTTTAATTTATTTTATTTATTTATTTTTAATGAGGCTGATTTTTTTTTTTTTTTAATCTGGTTGAATTTTTTGTGCTGAAGTATTTCCTGGTACTCAAAGAGTTTCCTGTTCATGATGCTGTGTATTAATTGCAATCCATTTGTAAATAAACAATTATTTGAATGCTTATAATAATGAAATCTAAGTTTTGAATAGATCTCTGTTAATTATTACCGGAAGCACTAAGGGAAATCTTCTCAAAAGAGCATGCACAAAAAGAGTTTCAAAGTAGACATTCTTAACTGTCATATCACTAATACTACCCAAAATCCCCAATATATGCAAGAAATAGTGTCAAATTAGTACAGAGGTGGGGAAAAGAAAAGTACTGAAAGTAAGCTGAAACAATTGGGAAGTCTTTAAAGGAGGGCAGGAACATTAAAGAAAACTTTCTAACCAATTGAAACATTCTAGCAGAGAAAATGAAAAATGTACATGGTCCGCAGATCTGGCTTACAAGTTAGTCATCCAGATAAAGTCTTACACAACTTTCATGATGCTGTCTATCAAATGTAGTCATGAAAAAGCTACATATGGACACATTCCTTAATTTCAAAAATTTCACATAAAAGTATCTACTAGCAATGGCTATTTTTCCTTGAAAAAAGAAACGTGGGAAATAGCTCATATGCTCCAATGCTTCGCTTTTTTTTTTGCTAACTAGTTTATCCAATAAAAGATAGTCCATCTGTTTCTATCACATTTACTTATTTAGACCACAATGCTGCAGAAATGGTATCATCATATATTCTTGACTTAATCTTTTTTGCTTTCTACAGATGCAACGGGTACACACAGCTGCAATGCGTGCACGCCTGCTACACGCGCCATAAGGGTCTCTGCCCTCTCCCCCTGCCCCCTTCCACGGGTTTCTCAGCCAGATGAAAAGTCTGGTTGGCATCAACCTGAAAGACCTAATACAACCTCAGACGTCTTTGCTTGGGCTAGTTCAGAGCAAAGAAAGGTAAATAAGCAAGTACATTTGTACCCAGCAACGTAGCACTTGCTTTCCTCATCACTGGGAAGAATGAGGGAAAGAGCAACAGCAAGAGGAAGGCCTGCTGTGGGTTTTTGGAGGTTTTTTTTTTTGTGGTATATGACCACATACCACATAAATAACTGAGAAATCACAGCCCATACGAAGGGTTTCAGAGATACTCTTACTTCATAAAGAAAGCTTTTACACTCACCCAAATATAGGGAAAGGAGCTAGGAGGAGAAACAGAAAGGAGGTGAAATAATCATCAAGTAAGTCTGATGACAGTGATGCTATTAACTACAACAGAGGTGGCATACTGCAGAGGAAATCAAAGTTAAAAAAATATCCTGTAGGACCAAGTGCCATAAAGGGTAATACGGATTAAACAAGAAATGTTGGGGGGGGTGGTGGTGGTGGAATCTTTGAATTGCTTATGGTCTGTGGAAATGGAGAAGGAAAACAAACGTTCATGTTCCCTACCACTGAACAGTATGAAAAGGAAACCAACATCCCTGGTATCAGATTTTCCTTCTTTCAAGATCCAAAAAGCATAGCAGTAAGGCAATCTGCTGCTTGTATAGGAGTGTCAGCAGGGAGAAGGACAGCAAATTGGAGCATTACACATAACAATAAATCTCCCCTAGATCGTTGCTTCTCTCCCCTATTCACTCTGCCATGAAATAATAAAAGGAAAACCAGCTGCAGACTGGTTTACTAGTAAAAACAAGAACAATGGTAGAAGGAACACGAGGAGAAAGTGTAAAACAAGACTAACGCAGAATATTGTAGCCTGTTAACCCATTTCATATTGCCCTTTCAATTAAGCCTTAGCAATAATACTGAAGGCAAACTGAGTGGAGGTACACTTAAGGTTTTTTTTTTGGGTTTTTTTTTTTTTTTTTTAAATGATGAGGACCGGAGCTCAACGCATTTAGAAAAAAATTGAAAAAGACACCAGACTACAGCAGTTAGCAAAGAAATTGTAAAATTGTCCCAGGCTATTGATTGCAAAGTACTTCTCCATTTTATTTTGTAGAAAGAACCTTACAGTCAACTACATACGTGGCAAAATATACACAGGAACCTAATTTTATAAAGGCAAACGCCAAGAACAGTAAAAAGCATCTCCAAGTGATATTTTATCTACAGTTGTAAAATATCTGACACAGATACGTTTAGTCTAAATACTATCAACCAGTAATTAATTACGTATTTTGTGCTAGAATTTAACTTCAGATAGTGGTGAGAAGGAAAAAAAGAATATCTCACGGGGTTAGCTCTGAACAATCAGCAGTGGAGATAGGATTCATTTACCTGATAGAACTCCTCGTGAGTGCCTCTCAGTTTGTGGTAGTATGAGCACAGGGGATTCACATGATGCTCATGTGCATAAGTATTTCCATGCCTGAGGACTAAATTAAGGTCTGTCTAACCACAAGGTACCTTTGAATAATTGAAAGTAACCTTAAAATTCAGAAGTCTGGTCTTTTAGAATTCCTAGAACAAACTAGTATTTTTATGGTGTAAGCACCGGGGCTTTTTTGTACTGTTGGTTTTTTTTTTTAAACCCAGAAAATTGTGTGCTTTATGTCTACTCTTTACTAAGACACTCTCTGAATTCTTTTTTAAAGGAGTACTGGCAAGTTCATTGCACCATAAATCCCTAGTGTCAAAATTGAAGTCCTCACCATGTTCTCAAGTCTGTATAATGTCATTGTGGTTTTTGAGAGTTCATGCTGAAGAAATTTCTCTCAGGCTCTCCAAATATTCAAGGCAACTGTCTCTCTTAGTTAGGCTGGCTACCTTTGGCAAACAGCATAACACAGAGGACCTCTGACACTGTCTTACACTAGAGTTATGTCAGAATTGAGTTATCTTTAAAAACATGAAAACTTTTGTTAAAAATACCCTTTTGATTATACATATTTTTCTCAACGTGTAATATAAAAATCTAACATTAAAATGGCTTTTCAAAGGTCTGTGTATAGTAAGTTCTATTTCTTAACTATGTGAAGATTCATTTGCCCATATAAATATTGTAAATATATGTAAGCAAAGAACACAGGTTTATGCAAGTTCTCTCTGAACCTTACAGCATGCCAAATCAGGGAATTTTATTCTTTCTTTTTTTGCCAGTATGAAGTTGGACAGGAAAGCAATGATCTAAAGCATACATAAAAAATTAAGCAATGGACACAAGCTAACGCTCAGCAACGAATTGTTTTCAGAAAAATCACAATATTTAGAAAAGGCTATAAAAATAAGACAGAATTGTTTCTAAATAACAGAATGTCATTGCTGCAGGAGCTCTTGGAGACCGGAATATACTGTTACCTGCCTCCAGATATGACATATCCTCATATGTGCCATAAGCCTGTGACCATAACACTCATGGTGACTGGACTTCAAGATATCCCTCTTCCACTCCCTGTTATTCTAGGATGGCATCTGAAGCTAAAAAGCCATCACTGCCTCACTTCATTTTGTGAGAAGTCTCCCTTCAACTTCTACTAAGGCAGGTGCCAGCTGTTGCTCTATAAAATATGGATGTATTTGGTCAGTTGCTCTGACTTTTGGTCAGTCAACTGCTGATATGGCAGCTGAGATATGAAAGCTTTCCTGTACTTCATATGCAATATACAGAATTTCGATGGTATAAATGACTTTAGAAATATTTTGGAAATACAACATGATCAGTAGGAGTACCGATTTTAAAACCTAAGTTATGTTTAGACTCTCTCTGAACAAAGATAATTCCTATGAATAATACATATATAGAAAAATCAACACGAGGAAGAGTAGGAAAGAAATGCCACATAAAGTTTAAAAGCTTTTAAAACAGTTTCTTTTTTGTTGTGGTTTTTTTTAAGCTTTTAAAACAGTTAGGCAGACACATTGGAAAATGTTGTCCCAAATCCCAGGGAAAAAAAGATTATTTTTAGCTCTGTAGTGATGGGGATGTTCCTTCCGACTTTGAAAAGCTGGCCATGAAGGCCAGATCATCAGGGGAGAGACAGAAATACTGTATATTTCTCAGGTCAAATAAATTTGTCTGAATTCTGTAGTATAGAAATACTAAAAAGGAAAGAAAATAATCATGAAAGGAAGCTAAATTACATATGTCACTTGACTTTATGAAAGTAAGAGTAAAATGTAATGCTGCAAAGAGTAATGTTTACTGATGCTGTTTGAGATGTAAGAATAAATGAATAAGTTACCAGAGGATGCTTTTTACTACAGTGTAGAGTTCTTCCACCCCATTCCATTCAAATGCCTCATGCAAAAGGTTTAAAAGAAAGTAAATGAGATTAGCACAGATACATAGCTGTGCGATAGCCCAATCACAAGTGACAACTAAACAAGCAAAAGCAATATGATCATCATCCATATAATCAGCACACAAAACAGAATGTGAATAAGCTATGCCAAAAATAACAGCATTACACCTAAGCTGTCACAGTCATTTCTAAGCGGTTGGTTGCCTCTTTACATTTGAAGGCTATGCTACTTCTCTAGGTCGTTCCACATCTTTTGGTCTGTGTCAGGCAGTAATCTCATAATCATTAGAGGTCTCCTTTTCAGTTACTCTGAATTTTCTCCAACCTCTAATCAACTATCAAAGCCAATGTTCTCTCAACTGAAATATTTCTTCCCCATCCCAATACTGATGTAAAAATAGCTACCTTCTCCAGCACTTTTCTCTCCAAACATCCTCACTTTCTTGCTCTTTCTACCAAGCCATCAAAAGACTCCAGCTTTTATTACTACTTTAAAGATCTGGAATAACTCTGCTTCCTGATCAGCTTCCAGCTCTTATTCTTATTTCTGATGCCTGTAATCATCTGTCACACTTCACACATTCTGCAAAATGGGGGTGGGGGGGAAGGTTTACTTGGTGGGTGGGCATTTTTCTTCTTGTTGCTGGTCCCTTCAGAATGCCTGCCTATTTCTCTTTTACACAATTAGAAGAGTTTCTGAGAGAAACTGTTCTCTGAGAGAAACAGTTTCTGAGAGATAAGGAGAGAGAAATCAGCTTTATTCTACTCTGAGAGATAAGGAGAGAGAAATCAGCTTCTTTATTCTAAGGGCAAGTTAGCCGCCCAAACCAAGTTATACATGCAAACCCTGCCCCTGTTTGCCTTGACTAACTCCTTTTTCTTAGTAGTCTCACCAGCCTACCATTAGAAATGACTGTCCTGGCAACTCCTTGCAGTAAATCATCCAGCAAAGGTCAGTCAGCCAATGCTGTCAGGTAGCACAGTGCTTGGAGTGTAAAATTCCCCTGCAAAGGTAATGAGACTTTTAGAGCAGCGTTTTAACAGGCTTGATATGTAGAAGTATATAGGGGTTTCTATTAGGTGGAAAGGAAAAGTTTTTATGACCGAAAGACAAACTAATTTATATGAAACAGACAAAGAGCTGATTTCCTGAAAAATTAAAGATCTGACTGAGAAGTCTAGTGATTTATCATGTAAATAATGCATAAGTAATGCAGCTTTTCAATATAATAATACACCTATGCTATAGTGTTGAGCACTAAGTATTCATAGTCACACAGACATACTCAACTATTAAGCAGAACAGTACTTACAAAATATTTGCCTAGACTCTTTCAGAGAGAATATTGCATACTCTCTCAGACTCACTCCTTCAATTCACAAAGACTTCTAATCCCAGCTGCAGCTTTTATCCATACTTCCTTTCACTCTGAAAACTCCTCACCTTCCCAGGTGTGTCAAGCCATCAATCTTCATTAAGTCCCCCTCAGCACAGGCTTCTTTAATTAGCTTTATCAATATTAATCCAGAAAGGGATGATTAGAAAGCCAGAAAGATATCTGCACTGCTTGGAAACACATCTGGTTATCAAATGTATTTTGTGTCTGAAGTGTATTATTTCTCTAATTCAGAATGCGAATGCTTTGGGGCAACAATCACGTCTCCCACTATTTTTTATACATCATGCATTCTGACTGCACTCAGTAAACAGCAAAACAAAAAGTCCTTACAGCAAACTTTCTCTAAGTTACAAACACCCCTTTGATGGTTGGTGTTCAATCCTTACTAAGTCCTCTTTTAAACTGGTGCTTCTGATGAGGGCTACATGTGTCCCACCTTCGCTCCATTCTCTGCCATTCCACTATGCTGCCAGTTAAAAGGAAAGATTTTTTATCTGTTCATTCAAAACAAAGGAGCACATGTGATATAAATTAATAAGTTAAAACTGAAATGGAAAGTTTTCTTCTGCAGTTTTCTACTGACCATACAAAGTGATCAGAAAATCAAAAAATAGTCAAAAAAAAGGAACAGATTCTGATGAATCACTGCTCTGAAAGAGACCTGTTACTTTTATTATACTATTTCATTTTAATTTTATTTGATCTGCACTCTGAACATTTTAGCCCACTGTGTTTGCTTTGGCAAAACACCTTTTAATCCTCCAGGATGCAATGTCTATAATTGCTGTCAATGTTTTAACAGATTTTAGTATTTATTGACTACTGGCATTTGATTTAATTATTGGAATATGTTAGTGTTATGACTAAGAAGAAAAAATGTGATTCTTAAATAAGCTGAAGTATAGAATCATAGAATCATAGTCATAGAATCATTGAGGTTGGAAAAGACCTCTAAGATCATTGAGTCCAACCGTC
>NW_008795923.1:1295524-1329386 GCF_000699145.1 Aptenodytes forsteri | reverse complement strand
CTCCTCATAAGACTTGTTCTCCAGACCCCTCACCAGCCTCGTTGCCCTTCTCTGGACACGCTCCAGCACCTCAACGTCCTTCTTGTAGTGAGGGGCCCAAAACCGAACACAGTATTTGAGGTGCGGCCTCACCAGGGCCGAGTACAGGGGCACGATCACTTCCCTACTCCTGCTGGCCACACTATTTCTGAGGTATATTATAAGGCAAAATACTCCCAGCTGTTTAATACATGTAAAAAGTAATTATATAGAGCTCCGAGTTCCTCATAAAATGTACCATTATTTATCTAGGAGAAAAAGGTCTTTGTTGCACTAGGACTATCGGACTGTTTTACCTGTCCTGGCATACGTATCTGTTTCCACATGCCTAAAATATTCTAGTTTACTATTCTGTGGGGAAAGGAACAACTGTGCTGGTAAAACCGACCTTACTACAGGTAGGACCAGTGCGGTATACTTGTTATAAAAAGTTGGTAAAAACATGAAACTAGTTAAGGAGTTTTAATGGTACAGTTATGTATCTTGGAGTAAGGAAGAGTTCCCTTATTAGCAGGTTATAGGTATCATAGTGACATATGAAATATTAAAAAAAATAAAGGCACCAAGTAGGGACAAATAGGCTTTGTATTTTACTAGTGTTTACAACTTGCAGTTACAAATGTCAGCAAAAAGTTTAAAAATAGAAACAGTGCGCTTCCAAGGAGAAACACCCTGATTTACACTGCACTTAAATGCTTAGCTTTCATGTCTTCAGTGTAACAGAAATCCATGCTGAAGTGCTTTGTCAAGCAGGAACCCTCCTATGCATACAAGGCATCTTTGAGGATAAAAATAGTCATTCCCCAGGCCAATTCGCCTCTGATAAAACTCCATTAACTTCAGAAGAATTATAGCAATGACTTGTTATACGTTTGAATTAAAAGATATGGCATGGAAATTACTGTAGAATATTCTCCAATATAGGCCAGAAATGGGCAATGAATTTTGAACCATCAAAATATTCTTTTCATTATATTCATTACATTCATAAATGTTCATTATAAGTGAAGGAGATACTTTAATGGTGGACATTTAAGGTATACAAACATCAGAAGATTAAATGTCTTCCAAAGCAACTTCAATCCTTCACAATTTGCATATAAGCATTTCTGAAAACATTCCATTTTATTGAATAATTCCATTTCCATGGCTGTTATGGAACCTGAAATAAATATCAGCATGAAATAATGACTTTATTTGAAAACAAAATACTTATTCTCAGTATCTTATTTTGGGAGGTCCAGCAGGCACCACTTTAAAGGGACACAGTTTATAGCAAGAAATGAGAGCACATTGTGTCTCCTATCAGCATCTTAGACTCATTCCTATTTCTTGCTCCAGTTACACATGGTAGATGGTGCATGAGGTTCAGCCACAGGTTCAGGCATCCCAATTTGTCTTTAAATGTACTAAGTACTATTTCAGTAAGGAAAATCTTGTATTTGGGGTATCTTGACAAATTATCCTTCAAACATTGTGGAAAAATATTTTCTTCCTCCAGTCTGACCATGACCATTGATTGGATATAGATGAAAATTATTGCTAGTCCAAAATGGCAAATAAAAGTAGAGACATTGGATTCCTCAGGTAACTCATTACTTCATACACTTACAGGGACTTTTATATTGCTTTTTGATAAAAACAGAATGAATCATACCGACTTAAAATTACACAGGAAACAGCACAATGGGTTATGAGTTAGATGGCAAATAATCTGATGTTGGTCTCTAGTATGTACAATTTTTTTTTTTCCCAAACCAAAATATTAGCCTTTGTATAGTCGTTTGTCTGAAAAAGAAACGGGTGATGAAGTGAAGTTCCATAAAAATACATGTTTTTTTTATACTGGTAATGTAGAATCTCTCTCTCTCTCTCTCTAGATATGTATATTTTGTTCATAATACGAATAATAAGACTATTCAAAGTGATTTCAGATAGGACTGGAAAAAATGTTTCCAATATAGTTCTACACATAACAAAATAGAACTCTGAAAAAAAAAACCTTGCATAGGAATAATCCCAGATATTTGTTTTGATAGATTTTCTCTAAAACATCTCATAGTTTGGAACTGAGAAGAAGTGCTAGATTAACTGGATCATTGACATGCAATAATCTCTTTATTTTCTTTTTCCTTTGAAACTTGTCTTACAGATTTAAATAATTAATATGATTTCAACACTGATACATGGCAACATGGCCATGTCTGGGGTTTTGCATATTCTTGGATTACTCTACATACTCATTAATTGTTTCTCATGTTTAGTACTTGTCTTTGTTTCACTAGTTTTATCATTGGAACATTTTTTGTCCGCTTTCTCTATTTTAAAATTCCCCTTAGCCTTCATACATGAGAATTGGCCATGTAGTTGTCAATGAGAAGGACATATGCCTTGCTTTATCATCTCATAAAACTGCTTTTGTAGTCAGTCAGAGTTCGGAAGCAATTATTGAATATATTACCACTTTTATTGTGAATTAATATATTACTGTTGGAAGCCCTCGTGCTTCAATCAGAGGACAGTGCTTGTGAATATAGAATTTAAAACGGTGCTCTGGCTGCCCTGTAATAGAGAATCATAGAGCTAGCCACCTAGCCCACCACCCTCTCGGCACTGTATCCTGTCTCAAATGTAGGTTATTTCTCCTAAAAATCCTTAAAAGTTTCCAGTTCTTGAGACTCCTTGACTGATTCCCTTTATATCTGAAGCTACATTTTATATATTTGAAGATAATAATTCTGTGCCCATTAGTCTTTTGTTCTCTAGGCTTTCAGCCTACATTTTGAAAATTCTTCTCAGAGGTTATGTTCTCTAGATTTCTGTTTGTTTTTATTGCTATCTTCTGAATTCTTCTCAAGACAGTCCACATCCCTCTTCAAGCGTGGGACCCAAAGCTGGGTCCAAGACTTCAGCTGAAGCCTTACCAGTGCCGAGGAAGGTCCAGGAATATTTCACGTCCTGCAGGTTCTAGTTCTGTTTAGCTATCCCATCACGGCATTTGCCTTTATACTGTTGATCCATGATATTTTTAGCATCCCCATTAATCCCCAGATCCATTTCTGCAGAATTATTACAAACCTGTTTCCCATATTATGTAGGTGCTATGTTTGTTCATTCCAGCCTTCTCATACCTTGTATGAATTTTTAAAAAATAACTATGAGGTTTTATCAGAGAGCTCTTTCCATACCAAGAGATGAATTTTATTCCTACCGGAGTTAGGACCCTACCTCTGTCACCGGCAATCACATCAAACTAAGTTATCTTCAGTGTAGGTCCTACCTTCTGAATAATTCTGCTTGTTGTTCATAAGACACTTAATCCATTTCATCTTCCCCCTTTGTGATTTATAGTAGAACCTTATCTGAATGAATTGCGAGTTTTTCCTACTTAGTATTCTAGCAGATGATAACAACCTTTTTCTACATTGCCCCATTAACTACCTACATGTATGAAATTTTATGAAAAATCATATACTTCCAACCTAGGGGTTGTGGTCAAATGCATCTCTTGGCTTCCTTTTTTTAATCTTTCTCACTAAAGTAGAAATCCATTGGTCAAAGACACTCGTGCTTTTACATGATATAGTCTATTTTTGCCTATCAGCTCCTGAGCTGAGAAAACCAAAGATCACTTGGCAATACCACCTGCACAGCCACACTTTCATCTCCACAACGTATCTTTCTTTCCGAGCTATGAAGCTTATCAAGGACTCAAGGACTGATGAGAACACCAACCTTTCTTGTCCCAAAGTTTTATCATCATTTTGGGTTTGCTTAGGATAAATAACCTCCTGCAGTATAATAACCTCCTGCAATAATTTGAGGCAGCAGATGAACTTTGGTAATCCTTTACTAACACCTTGGACTCAAGTTTCCCCAGAGGTACATCAGGTGTAGTCAACAGATCCTGCTCATACTGTCAGGAGGGGCTCATCTATTGTCACTCACTGCTGGCTGTTTCAGATGGGAAACCATCAGTACTGAGAAGAGGTGCACATAAGCTACCCCCCTGCCGAATGGCAAGCTCCTTCTTCACTGTTCTGCCGCTGCAGAACTTCACACCTGCCCAGCTTCTTTCCTTTAACATCCCTGCATGCATCCTCCACTGAGATCATCTTGATCTCTAACGCTGTTCAGTCCCACCTTTGCAGCTTCCCTACCTGCTTCCTAATAGATTTCCCAATCGGCACTTTATTCACTGGGAATTCTGCCTTTCCTGGCCTTCACTTGTGGGGAAATCAGGCTATTGTCCTTACAGATCAAGTGACGGACTGGGATGGCAGCAAGTGGTTGCCAGTGGTCACAGATCTGGGTAGGAGAATATCTGATAGTAGAAATAATTGCATCTTAATTCCCATAGCAGATGATCTTTGCCAGGATTTTTTGAAATAATTTAAAAAATTCCTTTAAAGCTTTTCTGTTTGTGTAAGTTGGCCTCTTTGCAAGTTTCTGTATTTGCTAGCTTTTAAATTTCTCTATCCTAAGTGATATAGTTTAGAAGCTTTATTGTCATAGAGCAGAAATTTTAATGTACCTAGTTGAGGTCCTGACTACAAAACATGTGTGACCTTACCTGTTCAGTGACCTGGCATCCACCTGCCAATGAAAGTGACTCACAGTGCAATCTGCAGTCTGTTCCAGGCACAAAAAGGTAGACCCAAAAAGCTCCTTGTTGTTTTTTTTGTTTTGTTTTAAATCAGAATAATTCCATGTTGAAATCCCTAATACTTTCCTACAGCAGATGTCTTACAAAGTTTGGAATTTTGTGAAATCATAATTAAAAGCCATTCACTCTTTTTAGAATTTTTGCTTTTTTTTTTTTTTTTGTGGAGTAA
This sequence comes from Aptenodytes forsteri, assembly GCF_000699145.1. Taxonomy (NCBI): domain Eukaryota; kingdom Metazoa; phylum Chordata; class Aves; order Sphenisciformes; family Spheniscidae; genus Aptenodytes; species Aptenodytes forsteri. Next base: position 1,324,512 of record NW_008795923.1, on the reverse strand, counting down.
TAAATATTCATACTTAATACTTCTCATTACTTCTATTTTACCATTATTTTCTTTTGAGATGTTTCATTTATACTTGATAATGAGTCTCCATTTATGATTACACCCTGTCACCATTAATAATATTTCTATTTCTTAAAGATTAACTAGCTTGATTTCCCTTACTGCTTATTAAAAAAAAAAAAATTACTATGTACTGAGCCATTGCTTTATAGAAATCAATTTATGGTATAGTAGAACAGTTTCCTTTTGAACCATATTTTTTGTCTCATAAAAATATATATACATAAACTACTTTCTGTAAAATGTATAAACTCATTTTAGCATTCTTTCATTTTCAGGTTCTGGAGTGTTTTTTTTAACTCTTAATTTTCACTATTAGCTTTTTCATAATTTTGCTATCAGTGTAGGTAAACAGATTAATGCAACTTTGGTCATATAGTTTCAATTATGGCATGACACTAACTTTTATCTTCTCTGGCAATGTCTCATTTTTCCAAGATTGTTCGAAGAAGAAAATGAATGGCACAGAAAAGTTCTTGGACTGTTCTTTCAATCCTCTTGAGAGGAAGTAGCTTAGAAGTATTTAATAACTTCTTTCAGCACCTATTCTAAGCATTGCAGTAATGCAAAATATTTCTGTGTTGCCGTACAATGCAGTCAGGTTATTATTTTTTTCCCCCAAGAGTATAGTAATCATTCAGTACTGATACCACAAATGAGCTGAAATCTATGTTGACATCTTTTTCCTAAATACACAAGAAGTTATTCCAGCTTCAGAATGGATGTTAAACTTTGACACACTTAAATCTCAGAAAACAGTCCAGTCTTCATGTTTTCTGTGTTAGCCGTGCTGCCTAACTCTTACTGTAGGTAAGTTTTACCTGAGGTATCCTCTAATTGACTATGCTGATTTGGGATCACCTGTTCTGGAAACCTAGGGAAGCTCTACTTCGATGTCTGTGTAGACTTTACCACGTGTGTATCTCCTGGGAAGTCCAAAAAGATAGGCATGATTAATATGGTGATTTCCTGAAAGTACTGCTTAAGTTTTACCTATATAATTGTTGCGACTATCAGTCACGAAGTGGAAACCTAAAATGTAGGATCTACTCTGACTGACTGAAACTGAACCTTGATCTCCTCTATTGTAAGAGGGTGCAAACCATCACCTCAGCTTATTGTTCTCCATCCCTACTGCTGAAGTTGAAGGAATATTTTCTAAATGAATGCTTAGGGTCTGGGCTTAAGCTGAAGTACTTTATGAAGTGGGGACTTCACAAACTAAGGAGGAACTGATGGTGGGCACTAAGGTAACAGTAGAAAGGTAGAGAGCAGCTAGTGCAGAGGATGTGAATTAGAGTGCACTTGGTTGATCTGGTGTCAATATAGCCTCCTGTTAACTTCCTAGCCAGTATGCTTTCATTACATTTCATTTCATTATAAGGAGCAAAAATTAGTAAGCACAAGCCTTTAATTCAGCTTAACAAGACCAACTTAAATTGTTTTGATTATGAAGCATAGAAGTTTTCTGGACATAATATTCTAGAAACTTTTCATATAAAATTATAACAATGTGTTACTTTGGCTTTCATTCCTCTTTCATTAATGTTTAAATACACAGATTTATTAAAGGACAGATATTCTTATTTCCACTTAGTTCTGCTTATGAGTAATGAGCCCAATGGCTCAAAGCAGAAGGCATAGCTTGTAAAAAAAGTGGAAAATTTGAGATTTTTAGCTAAGCAGTGTGGTTGTATTTAAAAGCACAAGTGAGTGGGTTGTTCACTGTTTTAACAAAATTTCACAGATGTGTCGAAGAGTAAGATTTTGCAAGGAAGAGGAAAGTAGCTGAACACTATTTATTTACTGTATGTTTCTCAACCACATAGTTTACTTAAAGAAAAATGCACACATAAAATAAACCACAAAACATGTAAAATTAATGCTTGCAGTGCAAGTGCATCCTTGTAAATTGGATTGCCTATAAAATAAATAAGTAATGATGAGTGTTATTTTTTATAAGTATGATTTATGCCACTGTTCATCACATGCCATTAGACAAAAACGCACAGAGATCCAAGCAGCAGCTCTACTCATTTCAGCTGTCTGCCAAATGTTATGTTATGCTTGCACTTTAATTTAATAACTGTAAAGCAAGAGAGGAAGATATGCAACTTGTTTTTTATCAATCTGGAAAACAAAGGCTTACTTTCTAAACCTTGCTTCTAAATCAGATATTCTCTACCCTTTTTCCTCTTTCAGCCTTAAGTGGCAAATACTTAGCCTAAATTCTGTATACCTGTTTCATATTGAAAGAGTGCTAAATAAGTAAAATGCTTTTCATTTTTCTCTGTATGAACACGGACATGAATTTGAAGAGTATCTACAGGTAGCACAGAGGAAAATTACTTTTTCTAGTTTTTAGGTCTGTCCTCCCCTTATGGACTATTTTGGCAGCAGTTTTTGCATATATACCCTTTCGCATGTATGTGCCACTACACCTTGCTCTTCTGTATGTGACATACAAAGGATCACTCAGCAGGATACAGCATCCTTTATTGTAGCATTACGCAAAAAAAAATCCAAGAAAAGTTTGTCATAAGCTGTGGTTCTAACTCAATACCCTATCAAAGAGCAAGGACCTGCCCATTTGCATTTCCTTTCCATTTAAACAAGCTCATTTTTTTATATTAGTTTTAGTAGGCAGACAATATTCTAAAGAGAACTCCCATAAAATATTCACGTTACAAAAATCTTGCACCTGATTATTTCTCATATTGATTGTGTGATCCAATGAAAAATAACATTTTATACCTTTTCATGAACCTTTTGCCCTGGCTCCATTCCTTCAATATGCTCTGATTCGGCAGACCCTTCACCAGCTGCCATTTTCCTTTGGATGTGTGCATTTTGTTCACGCAAAGCTACAATCTGCAAAAGAAAGAAAATAAGTGGTCAATATACATAAGAAACCCAAAAACTACTGAGCAGACAATTTGTTAAATCTATTAACATTTCGATCATGTATTGGCCATTTGTAGCATTTGCAAAATTATGTCTATACACGCAGAGAGGTTTAAAAAACAAACAATAATGACTAAAGGCCATTAAGGATACAAAGGAACCTATAAATGACAGGATAGTCAACATCGTCTTGTTTTATCTTCTATTCCTTACTTTGTGCTAGGGTACTTTTTTTTTCTTAGCTTGAAAGGTGAAAGAGCTGTTAGGCATTGATTTTGTAACACGGCAAGACCAAGACTCGTTCTTTGATATAGACCACCATGGATGCCAAACTGGCATTATAGGAAAACAGTGCCAAAAGGCTATGAATCGAAACCAAGTGATGTAAAACGAAGTGCTAGCTTTCTGTCAACTTCCCATCTGTTAGTAACTGCAACATACGTTTTAAGTGGTTTTTGTTAAGAAAAACATGTACGTGTTGTTAAGAAAAACAAGTCCTCTGCTGTGGTTTTCATTGACTATTTTAGTGCATATACAAGTAGGTTTTATTGTATTAAAAATATTGTTTTATTTTTTGGTAGTGATATTAAAAATCCCATGCAGCTACTGGAAAATAAGCTGCTTTCTCTCCAACTTTGTAGCTTACTCTCAAACAATACACAGGATTGAAAGATTCAGGTCCTAAAAAATTTTTACATGGTATACCATGATAAGCTGGAAAATCTGGCTAATATAAAACTTATTTATTTTGATAAATTGCACAGTTAGATCTCTCTGTACCGTTCTGCTTTCATGAGCACATATAATAAATGATTTACTGAATGGATAGCACTGTGTATTAAACACAGTAGAACACTGGTAGGATGCATAGATGCCGTTTTTGGAAAGCTGGTGTAAATTTAAAGGCTTCTATCATTGTATTGTGTCTGCATAAATCCTGACTCAGAAACACCCTAAAACACTGTCCTGTCCTAGAATACAAAAGCGTGGGGTAGGAGGGAAGATTTACAGCAGTACTACCTGGTAAGTGTGTACAGCAGCCAAGATTTTGTGGGACATTTAATTTAATTTAATTTAATTTTTAATTTAATTTTAATTTACATTAAAACATATTCACTTTGACGTGAATAATTTAGTTTGGAAAAAAGTTTTTTCAAATGTGTTTTTTAACTTACATTTAAGTTCTGAGTGTAAAGACTATTTGAATCAGCTTTGACCAGCATTTGAGATCTCAGGGACACACCACTTTAAACAACTCTTCCTTAATATAAATGTTGAAAACTGTTGTGATATGAGTCAGGCTGATTCACTGCTCACTAAATTCCAAGTTACAGCCCTTGTAGAACTTGTGTGACTCCCACCGATTCCAGTGCCAAGACCGAGACTTGAGGGGAACATTTCACTCAAAGAAATTATAGGAAAATATAAAAGAGAAGGAATTAAAACCACCTGAGGCAATCTGTGTCTTTTGGGGTTGTACAAATACACTGAGCTTTAAAACATTTTGCTTAAATAAGAGAATTAGGTCAGTCTTAAATAACAGAAAAAGGTCTTTATAATCTCATTAGCATAGATTCCCTTTGTACACAGTAATCGGCAATTTAATAATTTTTTTCTCTTAATAGCTTCACTCATTTCTTTTTCTTTATGGTTCAAATGGTTCTCAAATCAAAAATAAAGAAATTACAGTTCCCACCAAGCAAAATTAGCCATCAATTAGTGCTAAAAGTGACTTTCAGGTAGATTAAGGGAGATATTTCAAAGTATATATTATAAAATTATGATTTATGGAGAGTAATTATACATCATGTGAAACAAACATAAAATCACAGGATATGTTAACTGGCAGCCAACAATAGATCTGGATTTTCATATTATAATCTTTCATTGATCCATTAAAATGCAGACTTCACTATGCCTTCATTTTGAATTATCATCTGTGTCTAAGACAAATCTTTAATTGTCCTTTAGCTCAATAAGAAAATTGGATAAACACTACTGCAAAATTTTATCATTTCATCACATATTCCACAATAGTTTATTTTTTCTTAGCATCTGCTGGTCTTTAGATATCCTAGGATCATCACTTTCTAAGTAAATAAATACATAATAGTAAAATAAAATTAAATTATCCCTTCAAAGTGAAAGGCAAATGAAAAGAATACAATATCGTGTATCATTACTTTGGGGGATTCACTTGATTTTTGAATGTTTGGGAACAATTTCTTTGCAAAAAATCCATCATTGTTAAAGCTTATTGTTTCAAAGGTTTTATTACTGTAATGAATGCAGAGTAGCTATATACAGCAACAACATGGAGTTTGAAGTCTGGCACGTCTTAAAAGTTTCAGGTCTAGGGTAGTCGTCAGATAACAGATCTAAGTTGTGAAGAACAACAGGGCTAACTTGTTTTCATACTTGTTCTCTCTTCTTGATTTAATGAATAAATTAAGGCAGAATTAATGCTCCTAAGGAAGCACGGAAACTCTCCGGTGTCTTACAAATAAACATGAATTTTTACTTTTCGGTTTGTTGACGCAAAAGGTTTTTAATTGTTATCACACTCATGTTTATTACTTACTTATTTCTTATTTAACTTGAACTTTCAATAATGTGCAAATTATTTGCAAATGTGCTAATTTAATCACTGAACAATTTCTGTAACTTTCTACACAGGTAGCCAAAACACGCCTGAATGGATGATGATGATGATGATGAAATAGGTGAAGACACAGACTAAATTTTTTCCTAGGTAGCCTCTGAATCTTCTTAAAATTCTAATGATCATCACAACAGCAGACAGCGATAATAGCGCAGATCTAGGTAAGAAACGGATTGTTCAATATTTAGATAAAACTCAGTACTATTACTTTTGAGAAATACCTATTTCTTACATTGATGCTTTTATGTTTAGGATATCCAGCTTAACATATCTACCACAAAACATGTCTACAGACAGCTTTCCAAGTACCTACATACTGTTTCACCCTCTAAGGTAAAAATTCTTGATTTAATTCTTAATGGTTTTCATGCTAAATTCTCTTTTGAAAAAGTAAAGGGTAACATTCTTGAGGATGGAGTCATACCTGCTAAAACCAAAACAAAATAAAAAAAATTAAAAGACAGATTAATAGAAAATAAATGTGCATAAATACCGTTGTTGTATTTACCATTGCTGTACCCAAAACTGGACAATCAACCTAAACATTCAAGTCCAAACAATACCTGCTAAAATATGATCAAATATATCATGTAGTTTTTTTCTTATCAACTTCTGATTGTGGACCTCAAACAATTAGATTCCTTTTTGAAACTGCTATCACAGACATTATTTTCCTATTTAGCATATTTGTCAAGATTTGACCTGGACCACAGCAACATATTTCAACGTGATTCTAAACTGAAGTGAGTGTAAAATTGCAGAGATGTTAGTCTCTCCATAGTTAAGTCTAAAGATAGCTTCCTGTTGCAAGTCTAAATTTGGCTCCCTGATAACTTTGCCAAGCTCAGTCAGCTGAACTGAAACGTTGTTTTTTGATTGAGAAAAATGAAACAATGGTTGTGAATTTAAGAAGATTAAAATGTAGAGTATTACTTTTCTAGTTGGACCTTTCCAACTTCTATGGCTTAAGCCCATAAAAATATCCTATAACCTTAAAAAAAGCTCCTTTAGCTTGTTCTTTTCTCACAGGCATGTTGATCTTCAACATTCTTCTCACTTTTGTAGTCAGCTTTTGTGACTGAAAAGGGAGAGTTTTATAACACTGAAACTTTTAGGAACTTCCATCTACTTAGATTCTGTTTGCTGGATTTCAGAGGTGCATAGAAACAAGCGGTACAATTTCTAAAGCCCCACTCTGCCATAATCATTCTGAACACAACCTTACACAACTTCTAGATTTTTGTCTCAACTCTAAAATCTCTTCAACTTTCCTAAAGCCCAGCTTTCTGAATTACAGTTTTGGTAAACATCCCTATTATATTACCAATATAAATTCCCTCCAAAATCTTAGCAGGATTTGTGTGCGCTATTTACAGACATCACTGAATCGTATGTTTTTTATGAAGGTAGGATTCAAGAATTCAGATTCAGAATTACAACTGGTCTTCATTTCCATAAATGACCAAAGCTACATCTCATGCCTGTACACTTGAAAATAGTAGTCTGAATTCAGGTGTTAAGAGAATATTAATTTCAAATATTAAAATACACCATAGAACAGGATATTAATACATAAGCCAGAACTGATCTGAAGAAGTACCTGATGTTATAGAACCATTTCCATCACCCATGCTAGTGAAAAAGGACAATGTAATAAGAAAATAGTTTCATAATGAATAAAGATTACACAAGACTATAAATCAGTAAGCAATAGCATAAATTCCACCTATTTAGCAAGAGAAACAGTCTGATTACTATCCGTAGTAGGACACCAAGACATAAAAATCAAAGAAATAAAAGATCACATTGAAGTTGCAAAAACTGCCAAACTGTGAAGGATAACCAAAAAGGAGATGAAAAATCAGCACACAAAAAATGGCAACATTTGAACTAGGCTCATTGGGCAAAATAAAAATAAACTGGAACACACAAACTATTAATGAAGATGCAACGGATTTATTCATGGTGCCAACTCTCTCACAAGACATAAAATGAAGCAGGAAAAAGCATTTCTGACCACATGTTTACTTACAGCATTTTACAAAATAGTAATTAATTTAAAATTATTTGAGAGGTGTGAAGTCAGAATCCATTTCTAAACATATAAAATCCTAAATAACTGGGTACCTCTGCTGCTAAAACATAATCAGTTCTCTACTTCCGATTGTTTGAGTGGCCATTCGTTACCTCATTATAGTTCAGGCTTTAGATAATTAACTTTATTATGAATACATAATATACTTACCTATAACAGCAATGAAAAGGAACTACCAATTTATTACACTTGTTTTATTAACAGTTGCCTACTATGGCTCCATTTTTTTATCATGTACTTGTTGGTCTGTTTGGTCTAATGTCATTCAAAAATCTGTCTTTCATTTACAGAACTTCGGTCCTGTCTTTTTACTCCTGATAAACATATCTTGAGCATCTATGGAAAAGCTTTTATTAGATTTCCTAGGAGCAGTAACTGGCTCACTGCCAGACTTTCCCTCAAAGCACCAGCATTCTTCAACTCCTTACGGTTTTGTTCAGAGAGATGTGTGACGTTTTGGCTGCTTTTTGTCTTGTGTTTTGGGCTTTTTTGTGTGCGTGTGCTGAATGAAAGATGACTGCTACTTTGCAACCAGACGTGTAAGTACAAGCCTGAATTAATTTATTTTCTTGATCAAATTACTTTAAATCCAGTAAGAAGAAGCACATAACCTACAAAACACCAAGAAACTTGTCAGATATGATTTAGATATAAGTATGTATGAAAATATTTCCCTGTTCAAATATTAAGTTCAAATCCCACCAGGTTGGTGGAAAGGAACTAAATGCATTCCTTTTTCTATTATGAATCATGGTGATATTTGGTCCATAAGTAGGGCTGACAACTCCAGGAAGGAAGAATGGTAACTTTAGACAGGAAGAATGATTTTGCAGTTGAGAGCTCAGGGGGGGCCAGGGTTTGGAAGTCTGAGATGTTCACTGGTGGTGTTACCTGATAAGATTTGGCGTGAATCAGAGAATATTGATTATTTAGGGACCGGACAAAATAATGCCCTCGCCACTAGGCGTTCCCTGTAAGTGTTCTGACATCCTCAGGGAGAAGCTGTTGTTACTATCAATGTATATCATATACTGTAAATTACAAGGATAGTATTCTGGGTACTTTTCCTAAACATAACAATTTCCTTTGCTTGAAATCTTGGCTCCTGAGGCCTTGTTCCCAGTGCTGCTGTTCTGTAAAAAGTGAGTTCTCCATATCTGACCCCAGCTCAGAGCGTAGCCTAGAGCAAAAGTGCTAAGTTTCAGCCTTTGGCATCCTGTATCACCCTGTGACTTAAGGCAGAATTACAGTAACTGAGCTGAAAATCTTGAACTTATCTGGTTGGCACAGAGCAGGATAACTGAAAAGCCAAAACGTTGAATGCTTAGATTAAAGTGGTTCTCCGATTCCTTCTATAAACGTTGGAGAGAGAAACATCACCAGCAGGTCTTCTATGTCTGAAATAGGTGGGATGAACGACATGCGTATCTTTTCTCTTGACTGAAGGGAAAACAGACCATTATCTTAAACTAGAGGCTCCCATTATGATGGCTAAATTTAAGCAAAATAAATACCATCAAAGGACTGAAGAAATTCCAGAAATAACTCAACTTATGAAGTAAAAAGCATGCCTGTAATATGGTATTATACACTAACCCGGTCCTGCCCACTTCTCAGACATGGTGGGGAAAACTGTTCCAGTTACCTTATGGATGCATACTTCCATTCTCACAGTGTGTGTACAGTACAGAGTACTGTACACAGTACAGCAGAGAGAAAAAAAAATACAGAAATTCCAGAAATAACTCAACTTATGAAGTAAAAAGCATGCCTGTAATATGGTATTATACACTAACCCGGTCCTGCCCACTTCTCAGACATGGTGGGGAAAACTGTTCCAGTTACCTTATGGATGCATACTTCCATTCTCACAGTGTGTGTACAGTACAGAGTACTGTACACAGTACAGCAGAGAGAAAAAAAAATACATTTATTTATATGTTTTCAAAAGTATACGGCCTCTGTGTAGGCTAAATAAAATCCTATTCTAATCTTTAAAATAGTTGCATAATCAATTTCTCTATTGACTTTTTCTGTAATGTTTTTGCTACTTAAATTGTATTTAAAACCATCCGCCAGTAAAGGATTTAAATGTAATTACTGTAATCATCTTGATTTAATTTTGCTTTCCATTGAATAAATGATTACAGTATATAGAGATATAAAGATATTTAAGTTAATTAATAAATATATAAGGCCAAACATTTACAGAAGTTTCTTTTTGTAGGATTCTTTCTAATATTTAAAACAGTAGGAATTTTTTTTTACTTAATTATTTCAAATTTTCTATTTCAAATTTATTTAATTTATCATTAATTTAAATAGTTTTAGGACAAGTTAAATATAATGTTTTGTTGTTAACAGAGACTCTAAACACACCTGTGTAATGTTAGACAGTCCCCTAAAAACAGTGAGAACCTGGATCACTTAAAAAATGTGAGTCATTAAAGGAAGACAATTATTTTAAGCTCTTGAAAAGCTATTTTACATAAACTTGCCCTACCTTAAACCACTGAACTTGTTTCTTTGATCTTCCAACATTGAAACAAATCTGTCCTAGGCAATTAAACTCACTGATAACCATGTTTTATTTTGCTACAGCTGACAGATCTAGAAGGCTTTTTGTTTAATCTCTTATCAAGAAGGTGGGTTTTTTTACATGGATAGTATGCTAAACTAAACTTCTTGTGCCTGTGTCAGTTTTCCATCCATCTCTTATTTATGTAAGTCTTTCACGGAAAAGTGAAACTGCCTACTTGGATGTCCTCTACATTATACTATCATAACGGTCTATATTTAAACAGTGTTAAATATCAGATTTCAGCCTACTGAGAACATAATTTAGACTCCTGGTCCACCTCTGACTTTGCTTTAATTTTGATGGGGATAGCTTGTGTTAAGCTTTAATCAATGTCTATCATTTTATATGGTAAATATTAAGTGTAGCACGGGGAATAAATGATGCTTGGAGACTGAGGTAATTTCCTTCTGCTTCAATGGAAATTTAAATCCTGATTCATAAACATAAATATAGCCTTTTCCAGTTGTATTTCTAATTTGTGTTAACCTCTACACAGCCTTTCAGAAGCCACTGGTTAGAGTTCAGAGATATTTAAATAGGGTGACTGAAATTGTTTCAATTGTACAATACATTTGTCATTATTAATATTTTATTTTAGTTATAGGGACAGAAATGCACATATATTTTCTTGACATTTTATATGTAACTTTTGAAAGGAATTATAATGGTAAGAAGCATTTTGTATTATCAATATCTTGTATACTCCTTTCACTCTTTGGTGGAGGAAAAACACAACATGGGATGCACACTTGCAAAATCTTTTCAGGAAAAAGAAATTAATCCTTTTTTGAATCTGAGTAAAAAACGGGTATTAAAAAAGGAGATTTTGTCATGAGGAGAAGGGCATTTTAACCAAACTAAGACAATTAAGTGAGATTTTATGTGCTCCTGAGGGCAGGTTTAGGAAGGATGCATCTCATTCAGTGGGGGTCACCTGGATACCTGCTGTAAATTGTAAGAACAGGACTCACATAAAAACCTCAGATATGTCAAAATACTAATTTTAATTGTATTTCTCCATGAGTAAAAAGGAATCTTTTAATAATCCTGTTCAAAAGAGACTTTCAATATTTAATTAGAATCCCACTGGATAGTTTCAGCATTTACTGCAATCTTAATGACTGTCAGTTGAGGTGTGACAGGTTTAGCTGCAGGACTTTAAGACATTCATGCCTGCATCCTCTCAGCCTGAGTTTATCAGCAGAGTATCGGAAGCAGCATGAGTAAGTGCCCAGGAGTTGCTGTTCACAAGTTTCCACTTCAACACAGTTGCATATAGGATGCAAAACTAGGAGCTGTGGTATCCAAGGCGCAGAAATGCATTCTCTGTTATAGGGACAGGGGATGTTACACAAGTACAGAGAAAAATCTACTGGGGATTTGAAATTTCTTAGCAGATTCCTCCAGTCTACAAAGTTAAGGCAATTTACAAACTGAAGGCAAAGCAAATTGTCACAGTGGTGTCTGAAAGTCTTTCCATCCCCCACTTTCCAGCTTATACTCCTTCTTGTCCCATTGCTTTGTAACCACTTGCAGCCTCATGATTGCCAAATTATAGCAATTCCAGCATAGCATAGTATACATGTACCTGCATATGTTTTCACACATATTCTCATCACTGAATAAATCACCGATAAGTTTGCATGACAGACCACTTGGGAAATCATGAACAAGAACTCTGTATAGGTGTTACAATGTGATGGTTTAGAAATAGTCAAACTAATATGAAAAGATTTGAATGGAAATCTGTTTTTACGGCATAGTGGCAAGTTTTTTGAATGAGCAATTAAATATTGCCTGAAAGTAGATACATTATTAAGATTTTTAATCTGTTCTGGCAAGAAGATTAGCCATTTCTAGCCTTTAAACATATTCCAATTGAACAGTCCTATTTTCAAACATGCCTAATACATACATCCTGAAGAACTGGGGGAAATCCCGACATTCATACATATGAGTATTGCACATGTCCCTGCGTATTTGTTTATGTTGCATTACGTGCTCTGGAATGAGATAAGAAACCAGGCAGGAAAGGCAAAATCATGACATGGCACCTTTTGGCACAACAAATCACATTTTGCATGAAAGAAACCACTTCTAAGTTACATCACGTTGTCACTGTTTGCAGGATCCCAGAGGAAGCCTTGCACGTGCCAAGCTACAGGGTCTTCCAGTAAATAGCACAGAAGTGCATGTAACCACAGGCCCCGCAGGACAGCGGCTGGATCACAAGCTCTTGCGGTGAGAAGCAGAGGTACCAACCGAGTGCTAGCTGTAGTGGCGCTACAAAGGATCTCAGGATTAGCAGCTTGATTGCACTGCAGCAAGACCTATTTGAATTTCAATACGTAAAGCAGTGCACGGGCTTAGGTGCTTTTGGCAGATATCATCCTGACACCTGCCATTTAAACTCTCACAAGACTTCCTTTTCTGAATAAAAACTTATATACTAATCAACATGACCGAACCAAATTTATTTAGTCATCCACTAATGACAAGTTTCTTAGCCTGTCATAAAGATCAACAATGTTTTAATTATTTCCAGCAATCAATGGGATTGAGTCACAAATTCTGATTGGCTTCATTTTCTACATTGATCAAAGGAAGAGCCCAAGTAGGGAGCTTGCCTCGTCTTTGAATAACAGTGATGAACTAGTGAGATGGTCAGTAATAAGACCACCGAAGTGTTCCTGAAAACCCAGGGGGGAGAGGTGGTGTGTGTGGCTCAACTACCTTCTCACCATTCTTTACTAGACAACAGCAGATGAAAGTCTAAGATTCACAAACTTGTCTAATAATGGAAATTCCTTCTCATCTACCGAAGTGTCTGACTTTGGTAGATGGGAGAAAGAAGGAATTAAGGCAAGAAACACATTTATTTTTTTTTTTCCCAACAGACAAGCAAATACAGAATTTTGGAGCTATCCATGTATAAAATGAAATTAATAAAAACACATGGAAAAGTGAGGTGTTGGCTTGCGGTGGGGGGGACCTTTCTTCCCAGAGAGGTAGCTAAAATCTCAGTACATTTCAGTATCATGATCAAATGAACTGCATAGGATTGATGACTGGCTGTATACATAGCATTTGAGAGAGTGAATGCAAAATGCACTTCAGGCTATCATAAATGCACATTCTGACTTCATAAATCAAACTTCTCATAAATCCATCCAGAGTCTTTTAAAACAACAGATAAAAATGAATGTCCCTGAAGATGGCTTTAGTGCTGAAATGCTTTAGTTTTTCCATTCAGCAATGCAGGCTCTGAGCTTTGCAACCAGTTATGTTTAAAAGCACAAATATGGACTTAGAGCTTTATTTTCACAACAGGTAGGAGTTAAAATAACTATGGATGGTACAGCATTGTAATCAACATTAGCCACACTTTGAGAGAAAAGAAGAAATGAAAAAAAGCCTTTTCAGATTGCAAAAATAACTTTGGAAGGTGGGGAATGAAACCTTCAGCACTAACAATGCACTTTGGGCTCACCTTGGGGGAAGAAAAAAACATAAAAGTTTTTTTTTTTAACTTAGCACTTTGTCTTCTCTTCCATTCAACTACTTAAAACAAAAAGAATCAGACAAATTTGCAAGTAGTGCTTTTGTAGCACTCCAAAAATTCACTTGTAAACTAAGTGTTCATGTCTGACTGACAACCTCAGCTAGGTTTATTTTATATTTGCCTGGATTCCAGTATATTTTATTGCTATTTAAGTGGTGAGCTTTCCAGAAAGTTTACACAATTGAGCCCTTTAAAACGTGCCCTGACTTGTCAAGAAAAATATTACTTTATTCAAAGAAAAAAACTGTAGGAGTTATGAGTAATACATATTTTCAACATTTTTACATCACAAATTCTTCTCTTCCTTCCTTTTTGAGATTGTTGACCTTTTATTAACATTGCTGTTTAGCTTTCATTGCTATGGAGAAATACTCATTAAGGTGAAATCATCCTCATGAGGGAGTCTTTATAACCCTTGGAGATTAGACAGTAGTAGGCCTAATGAAAGTAAATCTTGTACGTTTGTGCTATATGGAGTTTAAATAAGTGGAAATTGAAATAGAATCTCTACACTCTTACTCCTTAACGGCCAAGAAGCATTGCCTTGTCATTACTAGAAATCCAGCATTTGCTAGTGAGCTCTGCAAGAGAATGTACATTCAGATTTACAGAACACTTTTTAAGTCGGTCAGAGGAAAGCTGTAAATGACAGTTGCCTTAAAAAGTCAGGGGGTCTTTACCTTGTGGGAAAAGGAGGAGGTAGTACACTGAGCTCCACCCCTCGGTTACAGTTCTTTATGGTTTAAGTAAGTCTTTACCTTCTATGTTTCAAGTCCTGTCAAAGAAAGCTAAAACATCTTCCTCCTGCACCTTCTGGTATGTCTTGATTATTTTATTCTTGTAACCTTGACGTAGGCATTGCTTTCTGCGACCCCGCTTGTATGGTGGCTAGCACTTTCAGGCTCTGCTTTCATGTCACTGAAGTGCAAATAATGAATGACAACATGCAAAGATGACTGGAGATGCTCTGAATCTGTGGCAGATTCACAATTTTAACTGGAAAACATGAAAATACTAACCACACGTGTGATCTCTTACTGTTGGTGGTTTGTGCTCGTGATAACTATTGACAGGTCCCGGCTATCAGTGTTTTATTGGCATGCCTACGAAGGTCACTTCTGTTTGTGACACAGGTACTGTGGTGCAGGGGTAGCCCACAGCTGTGGCATTCAGCTGGCTGCAGCAGGGGACCGCCCGCCGGACCTCCTGCCATCCGTTTACACCGTCACTGAGCCCTGACTCCTTCTCAATGCTAAGTGCCTGGATCAGCAGTCATTTTTATACTTTAAATGTAATCATACACTAACATTTTAGGCTGGTAATAAGGCGTATAGGGTTTATTAGTCTCCTTCGCTTCGAATTCTGAACCAAATTAAGTGTTACTGTGTAAATAACTGTCTCGTGCTATTGCACGTAGTCTAGAGCATGCACCATTTATTTCTATAGTGTACTGGCAACACTTTGTAAACAGAATAGGAGTCATTTAAAGCAATTGTGCAGTTGCTATTATGAAAAAGAGTATCTGTCAAGATTTTTCACAGAAGATTACCAGGTACATTTCAGTACATTTTCTTCAGAAACCCTTATCTAAGTAAACAAAAATGTGCTACTTTCAATCTGTCACAAAAATTGTATGAAATATGATACAGTGAAAGAACTGTCTTTTACAGAGACTAGCACAATGGAAAAATAATAACAAATATCAATTACATGGTTGTACTATAGTGTGTATTTGACACCTGCTGGCTAATTTCTCTTGCTTTTTTTCTTCTAACCAAGCCCAACAAAACAGTAGCAAAATTATTATTCTTTCATTATTACTCTCACAAAGACATGAGTAATGTACCCAAACCGGGATACAAAAGCCCTAGAATTCGTTGGTAGTGTAGGCACTGATTTCCAGCTGGTCAGAGCTGAGGATGGATTTGGCAGAAACATTATGATTTTCATTTTTTATTTTTTTCAACAATATATGAGTTATTGAAATATATATACATAGTTATATACGAGATAATATATATACAGATATTTTATTTATATATATGTATACACCCTGTGTATATAATTATATATCGATATATATGTTTAGACATACAAACATATTTTTAGTATCCAGGACACTGAATATTAATAAAAATAATGTGCCTCTAGAGCTTTGTGTAGTTGCTCTTAGTACATAAGTATTTAATTGACAACTACCTGTGCTTAAGGTAATACAATTCGGTTTGAAAAATCCTACTCAGGTTAAAAAGAAGTATTTCACTATTTGCACTGTAAATCCATTTTCCTCTTCTGATTATATTAATATATTTCCCACTGAGTAAAAACAGTCTTCCCCAAATGAAATTTTGTATTCTTTGTCTGCATATTTTCACCTAGAGACTTTGAGATTGTTTAGATTTATTTTGACTGGACACATCTGTTATGAAAACCCCTCTATTTTGCATGTGTAGTTTTATTAGATTTTCCTATACAGTGTATATCTGTATTAAAATCGCCATCTGTGCTACTGATTGTATAAAACATGAAAATACAACTGATAGATAGGATATGAGTAAAAATCCAGAAAGGAAATGAACCTTACCCCAGAACTACAATTAAAGAATATCAAAGCCTTGATCTGCATGCACAAACTGAAGAAATGCCAACTTAAATCTAACTCCCAGTCTGTTGAAATCAAAGCAGAGTAGAATGAATTAAAGTCTATATTTCAAGTATTAAACCAAATGTACCCGTGTAATTTTAGTCAAGATTTTAATACTTTTCAATGAAATTCTTACTGGGAGTAATTTTTTTCCACAGATTTCTCCAGTGAAAATCAAGGATATGGTCCTCATTGATACAATTTTTATATATTTTTTAAGGATAAAGAACATTCTTCATAAGTGGAACTTCTAAAATAATGTTTTTATTCTCAGATTACTGCAGAAAAGAATCTAACATGATAGCCATTTTCTAATGCAAAGGAATTATACATACAGGTTCTTTTTTTTCTTCTTTTTTGTAACCACGGATTCTACAAGATCAAAGGTGTCCAAACTACACTCTCCAAGTGCAATGTCAAGCAAGCTGGATCATTTCTTATTGACTGAACCAAGTAAAACAAGCCCTCTACAACTCCTCTTGGAGTATTTCCACCTATACATTGACAGTCCCTATTAATATTAATGAAGATTATTTAATATTTCCTAGTGCTGATATTTTCCAATCAAGATCCCAAAGAAGTATGAGTATCTAATTTTGCCCCATCAAACCCGAAATATTTTTTACATTTTTGGATCCAAAGTAAAATTATTTCTGTATTTATTTCTATTACAGACATATGATGGGAACTTGTTTGCACTAAAATAAAAAAAAAAAAAATTAAAAATCGCTGGATATGACTACTTAGGTAAGCATTTACCAAGATACAGCTATCCCCCAGCACAGTCTCTGCTCCTATTTTTCTCACAAATATTTTATCACTAAGCTGTTTCATCAGCATTAGCAGAGCAGTAGCAAAATGGCAATAATTTTCTTCGTAGTCTATCAGTAACAAATGTGGAATAGATTTGTCACGCTTGTGGACCTTGCTCTGCCTCTTGACAATGGAGGGCCAATACAGACCTCTGAGTGGCAGATTACTCTTGATTCATGTTATTGCTGACACTGCTCACAGACATGAGTTTTCACTGTGTTGCTAGTTAACTACCTTATGAATTTGCAGAATACTCTTAGAGCTGCACGTGCATTGTTGGGTTGAGGTGATCTAATATGAAAATACAAATGATACATTTTTTGGTTCGTATGTTAATGGGAATATTGATTAATAAATATGAACCTATTGAAGCTTAAAGTTGATTTTATTTATTGGCTTTTGTCATTAATTTAAACCGTTTATTCAAATGCAGCATGTAAGGCCTATTCATACATTAAAAATTGATTATGCAGAGTAATAGGCATAAAACATAATACTGTGATCTTGTTATACTATTTAAAATCTGGTTTGAGAGTTAGTGGTTGTAGATGTTCCTAACAAATCATGTAATACTTAACAAATATACACAAAATTGCATAATCGTTCCAAAGAAGCACATTAAACAAATGATAAAACACTATATTGTTCCAGCAGATTAAAAACAAGGGATAATGGGTATGTGTTTTGCATTTTCATCAAGACGGATGCACAAGAAGATTGTTAACGATAAAGAATCAACAAGACTGATTCTTGCAGCGAAATTATCTTGATCCACATGAAAACTCATCTGACAAATGCCAAATGACGCTGAAGCTGATACAGACAGAAAGATAATAAACTACGCTCTTAAACCTGAATTTATACCTCCAATGCAGGATAAATTGGTATACATTTCAAAGTTTATGAATCCCAAAGTAACAGATCAAAGAGAAGTGATGTATTCTTTCTGATGTCTCATGAAAGGCACTGTGTGCATACTGTGAGCAAATTAAACATTAGACATTAAAATTTTCACTGATATCCTTTGCACAAGTAATAGTGAGCTCTACAATGCAAATCAGCTAAGCATGACTTTAAATATACGCTATGTTCTTTACTTTAGCAAGTTGGTGTGTTTGAAGTAAGGCATTTGCTAACGTAACCTTATGAAACCAGGGCTGGGGAGAGTTGTGTTCCATTGATTCGTAAGCTCCCTAAACAGGCTGCCAAATGTATGACGTTAAATCCAATCTGAAATTATCCCAGTGTCTGATCTCATGCTGACTACGAACAATCCCTAAGCTAACCATATACAAATAACCTTCCAGTTTCATTAATCTCCTGGAGTTTTCAGGTGTGTAGGCAAATTATTGTGAAATATGTTCAGCCACACATCTGGCTCCTGCCATGCCTGTGTTCTCCTCTCAGCTTGTATTTCTTTGGTCGTCATCCCATCTCCTCTTTCCCCCTTTTTTCTACTTTGGGTGAGGAAAATGTGGTAAATAAGAAATCCACAAAACCTGTGCTAGAAACTTAGAGCTTTGCTATTCTGTAATTCTCTGGAATAAAGCAGAGAAGATATCAGAAGATCCATTTATCACTTTCTGAGACATGTTCTTCAGCTTCACGGCTCTGTGTCATATATTGATGTATTTGTTGTTGTGCAGAAATGTCAGGCATGCTCCGCGATCCCTATTTACTGATGAATGTAAAACATTATACAGACCCCCAAAATAACTCCAGTAACTCAACCTCACGAGATCCAGAAAACAGAGACTTTCCATACATGCTGATTAATTGCAGAGTAGTTGTGCAGAGTAGTGAGCCCTGAATACTATGTCCTACAGTTATTTAGACTCAGGATCTCATGGAGGCTGCATGCCTGCAGCCCCAGCCTCTCTTACATCAAAAAACCAGGCATGGAGCTGGGGTGAGGGCATGTACTCAGTATTTAACTATGAAGTTATGACGAGGTGAGCACGCTACGATTCATGCAGCGTACCAGGATTTATGAGGTGTACCAGGAAAACAATTGTGTGGCAGAGTGTGCACCTGAGTAGATGCCATTACAGCCATCAGCTGCAAAAATCAAATTATGCAATTTAGCCAAGTTCATCTATCAATACTTACAACGTCGACCATCGCATCCATGAATTCTATCAGATTGCATCCTACTTCTTCTGCTGTAGGAACAGTAAACCAGTCACCCCAGTTAAAATGATCTCGATGCTTTTAGGAGCAAGAATATTCGAAAAGGACCAGATTAGCCCGAGTCTTGCGAGTGATATTCGCAGAGCTCCTATGATGCTAAAAATGGTAAGTGATCACCGCCACACGTATTGCACAGGTCTCTGTGCTACCTTGGCTTTACAGTAATGCCCTCTGTTCCGCAGCTGTATGAGCAACAGACACTAGAAGGCAAATTTATACTATAAATGCTCTGGAGCAGGAACCGGGTTTTAATATTTTTTTTTACAACAAAATGGAGTCCTGGTCCTTTACTGGAGCTCTGTTGGGAGTGTAGTAATGCAATAACAATCATAGTAAAAATGTGCAATAAAAGCACTCCAATATAAATGTGAAGATGGAATATATTACTACTAAATATACCAATAAATATTTATATTTCTGCAGCACTCTAAGTTGTAATAAAGATTAGGCCACATTTTTTTATGCAAATAGAAATACAGTTTCACCCCAAACGCTAAAGTATGAAAACTTCGGCCACAGGTATTATAAAAATGAGAATATAACATTTAAACAAAAGAATAGAATGAATATTTGTCACAGATTTCCTAGTTACTTTTCTTTAATTATTTGGACCAAAGAGTTGGAAAAAAGAAAAGATGTGAAAGACTAAAAATTTGTCATCACTTGCTTAACAATAACCAGTAATGAATGTGACAGGAATGATGTTTAAGGAGTGATATAAAGAAGTGTTATTCAAAACTTTCCTATGTGAAGCAACATGTGAGAAAACACTGCAAGGCCTTGAGGGGAAACTGTCTGGAGTGCAGAAGAATTGATGTGGTAAAGATGGAAATGGGTGACATCACGGAAAACTTTTAGGTCAGTGTGAGCTTGTAAAAGCGAAGGTAAGCCTCTCTCTGCTTTCAGAAAAAGTGAGTAAGGAGAAACTTAGCAGATCCAGCAGATGAAGATGTAGTCAGAGCAACAAGGTAGGAAGAGGATCTCCAGAAATTCTTGCAGGAAATGTTCGCATTAAATTGTTATACAGTAATGAATTTAGTACATGCCTGTGTCTCCCAGAAAGCGCACAGTATCCAGACTACGGAACAAAAGGAAGATTACATTTTTATGATAGCGTAGCGGTACCTAACTTGTTTTCAGAATGAGCATCCTAGAAATGTTTTTTAAAACACACACAAAAAGAAAAAAGAATATACTGGATTAGGTTTATGCTCATTTTGATGAAGATGCTAATTTTATGGAGAGTTTGTACTGCAAGGTTTAGAGGAAACTGAGAATTTTTAATCTCCAGTCATCATTTATTCAGAGATAAAACCAAAGCATTAAACCACCTGTGTTTCTAATCATGGGGGACCAAGGTTTCATTAAGTCAAACGTTTCTGTCAGACAAAAAAATGAAGTAGATTTGAAGAGATTTATAAAATATATTTCAAACATCTAGCTGTCTGCTCTTTTAATGTATATTTAAACAATTGCTCCATAGCTGCACAGCAGGTTTGGGGGAACAGTAAAGAAAGAGCAACTAGCAAATCACAGTTCTACATAGCTTTTTTATCTTTTGCCATGTTCCTTTAAGCATTGTCTTACAAAACTTAGATTTTTCTTTTCTTCAGAAAGTGCAATTAACAGCTTATAGCAGCTTAAGAGTAATGTATGTATGCTTATTGATATATAGGGATGTGCCATGGCAGAAGATTGAGAGGTGCAATAGTTTTCAGGCTGTTTTGTGAATAATCGGAGTAAAACTAAACTCTACTCTTCAATGATAAATCTGTGACACTGGGATTCGCTCTAGTCACAAATCTTTATATAACAAATTCCATGAAAATTTCACAAGTAAGTAAAATGGAGAAGTATTAGCCACAACGCAAGGTTCTAAGAAAAACATCAAAATTGCAATGGAGATGCTTATTAGCCTGAATCTATCATTTCAGTGGAAGAATCTGACTCCTTCCTTAACAGCAGTAACATCCTGAAGCATCCTAATCCATCCACATTTGGGATTTTAGAATATTTGGAAAGCAAAAATAGAAAGTAACAATTGTCTTTGTGACATGATACTGAAAACAGAGTAATATATCAAGTTACCAAGCACTCAGTATCAAAGATTTTATTAGAAGAACTATTAAACACACCGGATAAATGAAGGAATAAAAAGCCTCTCCCTTCAGTTACGTTTTTCCTCAAGAAGCTCTCCATGAACACATGAGCACAGACTATGCATCCTTTCTGTTAATCACAGTCTTTCTTACAAATTGATTTCTTCTGAAGAATACATAGGAGGCATTCAAACTAGATGAAAAGTCAATGCAAAATTTGAACATGCTATCAGTATTTTAGAATTTGTTACGGGTGGCTACATGCTAAAGGGAGGGGTAAGAGAACACAGCATTTCAAGATCTCTTTTGAAGACATTTGGGCAGCTACACAATTCTGCTCTGCGAAATCATTTCAGTGAAGACCAAAGTTGCTGAGCCTATTTAACATATATTACTGGGTTGCCAACAGTACACTGTGGCCAACACATAAATAGGCCTAAGTGACTAAGGAAAGTTATAAAAGGAGAAATTAAATCTACAAGCATTTTTTATCAAGACTTTTGTGCAGCAATACTAAAATATGTGCAAAATCATTATCTGCTGTCACTGCAGAAAATATATGTTCTTTTTGTACTCAAAATTGTTTGGAAAATTTTTCTCTGTGATAAATATTTATGGAAATTATACTGAGAAACTACTTTTGCAAGTGGAATAGTGATGTATGTCTCAAATATGTCAATAGAAATTAATGTTTTTAAGTGACTATCTGAAAAATGCATTGAATTTTAGACCTATTCCGCATTGAATTTGACACCTATTCTGCCCTGAATTTAGTGAAAAATGCTTTTGATGGCAATGCAAAGATAAGCTCTGCTGCCCTCACTATCCACAAAGAATTTTAGTGGTTTTTTTCCTCTGAGAACTTAGATTAGAATTAGTTGAGGACATAAAATGAAATAGCTATAGCAACTTAACTGATTATTTCTTGTGCTTATTTCTTTTTGACTTTGTAAAAAAATAATGCAATGAAGGACGTAGTGCTGCTGTAGTAATTTTCAACTTATTCAGCTGCCATGCCACAAATCCTAATTCAAATGTATAGAGACAGAAATTAATGCTGTGGAATATGGAGTATGAGAAACATCCACAAAAAATCATCATTTTGCTTGATTACCACATTTAAAACTTAAGGGCAACAATAACTTTCTGCAGAGTTAACATTTAAACTAGATGACTAAGGTTAAAGGCAGAATGAAAAGCAATTGCATGTAGCACATAAAGATTACATTTTCAAACCAAGATATTTTCAGTTACGTGCGTCTTTGCAGAAAAGATATAATTGGGCACAATTACATAGACATTTAAAATTAAAGTTCAGACCACAAAGAAGGTCTCTCCAGAGTTAGACCTGTGTAAAGTTATAGCTTAAAAACCCCAAAACTAACATGTAAGAGTTTACAAAGCAATAACTTTCAGTTACACCATTCTGAGAAAATACAGTAAAATGAGGTACTATAGATGAAGGCTGTTTCAGATTTTTCACAAAAAAATATACTTAAAGTCACCAGAAATAGGTATAAGCCATCTCGCCTGGCCTTCAGAAAATAAGTCACTGAATTTCACCCAGTTTTCATCCAGAGATTTGATATCCAACATTGCTGAATTTCAGATTGATGAAATTCTGTGTATATTAAATGTTCAAGAAATGCACGTGTTATTTTTCTCAGCAAACTATTCCTTTAACAACATTTCGACTCCAAAAATCACTTTGCATTGTATTACATACAAAGGCTAAGGCCACCAAGGAACTCCTGTAACAAAAAGTGCCTTAAGCTAATAGGACCTGAAACAGCTGGGGATAAAAGTATGTTTTCACATGCAACCATGGGTAAAAAGAATACACCATAGTTAGCTGAGGTTTTACTTTAAAATACATATATGTTGAATATTAGAGAATATTTCATTAGCAGTAATGATACTACAATCATGTCTGCAGCATCCCTCATGGTCAGAGTCAAAACTGTCCTCCACTGTTAAAAGTATGCATTTTTTACTGGCTTCTTGACGTGCCCTGCATAGCAAAAGTTAGGCAATTAACGTGGTATTTGAAAGTTCTTTGGTGAGTAAGTGGCTACATTTTCTGGTGTTTCTGGTATAGAATATAAAGAAGCATAAACTGTAAATCATCCTTTCTCTTCAGTGGTGTAAATCATTTATGAATGCTTTCATGGATGCTTTAAAAAATAGCATTAGGACACCCTAATGAATAAACTAACCCACTGTCAGGAAGAAACCCACTGCCCAAATACAAGAATGCATGCAGTTATATGAAGCAGAGATCTACGGTCCAAATCACCTGCAATCTCTCTGATAGCTCCAGGAATTAGATTTATCCTCAAAGGTTGAGTAAAATTCTGTAGAAGCAAGTGGAAATTGTAACAAGGAGGTTTTAAAAGGAAGCCTGAGTGTTTTAAGTATAACCTATGTGTCAACTGACAGAAGCAATATAATGTTTGGCATTTGCAAACAGCATTGGCATTTTCAACAAATGCTGAAGAAAAGCGTACGGTAGTACAGTGATATATAAACTCAAACCAGTAATTTCTTTAATTTCATATTCTACACAGTCCCAGTGTTTTCTGGGTTCCTAAAGTATATCTTCCAGATAATAAATGTAATTAAAGCTGTATTTTCTATGCCACATTTTCTACTAATGAGGAAAGATTGAAAAGCCAACATATTAACCAGAAACAAAAAAGGGTTTTGGAAAGCCACTTATCATACGATTCTTATTAAAACAGGAAGATTTTACAAGTGCTGGATAAACGTTTAAGAAAGGCAGGAGAAAATTAATGTGCAAAGTAAGCACAGCTGTTTAAAAAATTACTTTTTCCCAGTATAGTATTAACTATGCATAAAGCTTAATTTTACATACAAGCCTTGGGAAAAAGCTCTAAAGGTCATTTTTTGGGAAACTATTTGTTGAGAGTTCTGGGAATCAGTGAAATCTGTTAATGGAAATCACAACCGTTGTCATTTAACACTGCACGTTGCAGCAGCAATGGATTTAAAAGCATCACTATGGACCATGGTACCATCTGTCTATAATCCATGTATCCCTGCCCTGTGGCAGCCACTAGGGCTTGAGCTCCTGGTGATATATGGCACTAATGAAATATCTTAGTGTGTTGTTTGCACATGCTGTACTTTAGCATACTTTTAACAGAGACTCACACAACGCTAGTAAGAGGATCTCAAAAGCTGTGGAACAAAAGTGGTTATCTTGTCAGTAATTTCAATATTGAAGTTAATTTCCATGAAGATCATAAATGACAAAACCAGGAAGGAAAATTTGCATCCCACTTCCCTTGCAAATGAGACTCGTTCTTCTCCAATTAGTGTATAAAAAGGAAGCTGCTTAGTAGAACCTTGTTAGAATTTGAAAATGTTCATATACTCACTGCAAAACATTCCAGTTGCCTTTAAAATGTTCATAGACAGACGCTATTGTATCACTGAGCTTTGGTATTGGATGTACCACTTGCAGCTTGTCTAATTGCTAGCTGCAAATTATAACCTTCAGCGACAAAAGTATTTGGAGAGACCATGAGTTATGTGGAACCAGATGAAAACCAGCATCATTTTAAAAGCACCTGAGGGGTAAGCAAATGTAGCTATGTTTTACAGTAGTTTTAACTAAAAACAGGAGGTAAATTTTTCAGAAAACTGTTAACAATGTCTACTATTCCTCTTAGCTACAACAGACACAATGAATAGGACAACATCCACCAGTTGTGAACAAATAATGGCTTCCAGTGTAAGCATAACAGAAAACAGTGAGACAATTTTGGGTACATCGTGTGATAACTGGTGATAAAAAGCAAATATTTTAAGGATGACTACAGAATTTAATTACTGTAGGCAGTTATCTTGCCCCAGTCTGCATGAAAAATCTCTAACAGCAATCCAGATTGCTGCTATGTTTAAAGGTCCCTTCTACTGCCACTAATCCATTGCAGCAAAATAAAATATATAGTCAAATAACTGTTTCCCCCCAGTAAAACATATATTTAAAGAATTTTCAGTCTACTCTTTACGTATAATATAGGCCCATTTTGTATCTCCCCTGTATCTAGAAGCCCACTGCCTGATTCAGAGAGCTTCTGCTGTTTGTAAGGAGTACGACACCTAAATTTAGCTGTCTATGCATTAGGTGTCTACATATGAGCTTGTTGTGAGAGTCAGTTGCCTAACATAGGCATTTGGTGTCATCGTAGAGACAAGGGGTATTTCTTCCCCACCTCTAGCTCCAGACAGACACAGCTCTCCTGTCAATTTTGTGTTGTATCTGGCAGCCTTGGCAGATTAACCACCAGGTTAGCTGGCAGACTGGATTTACTAGAGCTCCACAGACTACAGCTGTATTTCAGACATCTGGCTCACATGTAGACACCAAATTCAAGAGTCCTCATTCTGAGATGAATCACGTGCTCTGTAAGATACAGTATAATGTTTATTGTTTGTAAATATGTTTTAATAAGGAGCTGATGTACTCTGTAAGTACCTCCAGCTTGACACAATTCAAAACCAGGACTTCCTATTCAGAAGAATAGTTAATGTAACTGATTTGGTTAATTCTACCCCTTAAACCTGTAGTAAAGATAAGGATTCCCTTGATAATTTTATGTATATTTTATATTGTAATTTATAGAGAGAATTGACTTTTTAAAAATATTACAAAAGGCTAGCATATTTTAAAATATTACATAAAATCAAAATTATTTCTGTGCAGCATTTATGTGAAAAGGAGATAAACTACATATTCACTTTTTTATAGAAACTATTGCCTTCACAGAGTCAGAACAGCAATGAACCATTTGGCAGACATTCTTGTTTCTGAAAAGTTCAGCTGAACCAACAACAGTGACTTATGTCATATCGATAGTGACTATTGGAACTGCAGACCAAAGCCCTTCTCTGTTACCCTTGTATGATTACACATAAATATTAGCTACACAAGCTAAGTTCTCCCAACAGGTCCAACTGTCCATCTCAACTGCCCCTGCAGTTTAAAGTCAATGTGTGTTACTATTCCTTATCAAATATGAAGTGCTTTGTGAGATGGTGTTGGCAACTAGAGCTGAAATCAGCTTTGCCAGAGTTCCAGATGTTTTCACTCCCTTTGGTATGTATGTAATATGCTACAAAGACTGTTAAATGAGAGCTTATTTAGCATCTAATGATGGAAAGCTATAGTCTCTCTCTCTCAATTTTTCTCTTTTATATACGGATATTTCCAATAAGTACTCATGAGCGTCTGCACTTTCTCATTGTTGCTCTGTGTCAGAGCCATGGCCATAAGCTTTCAGAGAAAGGTGCTACCTTAACATACAAATTTCTGCTATTTTTTATCCCTGAATCTGATACTTGTTATATACCTAATCATATGCTTGTTTAATCAGGAGACCAATTTACTGTCATCATGTTATGTTTAGATATAGTCCTGAATATGTAGTACACTCTTACAATCAGTATGAGAAAACTGATATGAAAGAAAATATGAATTCTCTTGGGAGAACAGTCACTGAGTGACAGAAATACAGAAATTACTGAAAAACATATATTCAATTCCCTTGGAAACTTGGCCCATTTATTTTCATATATATTACAATAAATTTTTAAAGCCATTTATTGCCTGTGCATTCACTGTGGAATCTAGTATAAAAACAGGCTTGTATATTGCAGTTGTCTAATTTTGTCTCGTTTAAATAACTGTGTGAACATTATCTGAATCCTTGTTCAAATGCATTAGCTGTTTGAAAATAATCCACTCGTTCTCTTCCACATCTCTTCCCATCTAGCTCTTTTTTCACTATTCTTTAATTGAATTTCCATTTTTCAGCTTTAACAGTTCCTCATAGGAAACTGGAATAACAGTATTCAGATTGTGTCAATGGTCATGTTATGCTTGGTTGATTAAATGTCCTTCTAAATGTTTTTAGCATCACATAGACACAAAGTTTGTACAATATTTCTAAGGATTTGGGGCAAAAAAGTCTATGAAAGTCCTATTTCAATTTAATTTCATTGTGTATGTTTTTACTCCTTACTGTCAATACAAGTTTCACTAATTTTTTTAAAACTCCAAATAACAAGGCAATGCTCTAAAGACCCGGTCCCGTGCCCAGTGAAGTGAACTTGGATTTAACTGGATCATGAATGGGAGGGATCAGAGGAGCGGGATGCATCTCAGTTGGCTTGACTGACCAAAAGGACTGCTTTCTATTTAATAAACACTAGTGCAAATAACAGATTGTGCAACGTAGTGTAACCAAATCATTTGAACACAAGTATTCTTGACATTATGAAATGGAAGAATAAAAGAGAGATTTTATTTCTGCACAGATAAAGTGCAGTTACTTCGGAGCAGAAAGGGATGATTCAAAATATCTAGTTCATAGTTTATAAAAAGGAAGTACTAATATCTTAATTGCAGATCCTATTTTTAAGAAGTTACTTTAAGAAAGTAACTTCTTCTAGCTTAGTATTGGAAAAAAAATGACTTTAGGAGTCTCTATTTTACTGTATCACACATTAGTCTGAATTACAGGTATTCCATTTTTCCAGAATTATTTGGTAGTACTTTAAGTTTGTCTGTGGCTGTTTTCAGTTTCTGCCTTAAGGCTGAGTAAAATGATACCAGTAAATGGCTTTAATCCAATTCTATTGCTTGTCTGTCTTATTTTTAACAGTGTGAGAAGCACGTATCAGGTGGAGATTGAGAACGTGATGGGGATGGTAAAGTCACTAGCAGACTCCATCATTTATATTTTCTGGCCTCAGAATCGTCTCTCTGGGGTGCAAAATTCCTTTCTATGTGTGTGTACAGTTGTGTGTGCAATACAATTATGTGTTGCTGTTCACCCTTTCAAACAAAAGAGAACAGTCTGCAAACTACCATACAGGAAAAAAATCTCTTGTCCAAGTTCACAATGGTTATATGGCACCACAGTTTGCCATGATACACTGCAATTAAAAGGGAAGAGATAAACCTAAATTTTAAGGTCATAATCCTTCCTCCATCAATGTTAACATTTATATAATATGTATATATATATGTGTGTGTTTTACTTAATTTTATGGTAAAATGGAAATTCAGGTTATTAAATTGTTTATAGTATCTGACATATTCATTGGTTCACTCCTTTTTCACGTCCAGTAAGAAATTTGGGAATCTGTCACTAGCTCTTGGATTTTGGTTTGCTCACAAGGGAATAGAAGAAGGGAATAAATCAGTAAACAGAAGGTTGTATTAATCTTGCAACCACCTTAAACAAGCCTCACTGAGCAGCTTACTCAGAATGTAATTTATCTTTTTTTTTTTTTTTTGACAGTTTTAAGAAAAGTGACAGGGAACAAATGGGACAGAGTATTAAAG
>NW_008795923.1:1255552-1295387 GCF_000699145.1 Aptenodytes forsteri | reverse complement strand
AATTTAATTTTTCTTTTTTTTTTTTTTTTGACAGTTTTAAGAAAAGTGACAGGGAACACATGGGACAGAGTATTAAAGAAATTGAACCTCAAAAGGGGAGAAAGTGTTTTATGTTACCTCCTGGTTAGCAGCAGCTAGTTCTTCTTCCAGTGCAGAGACTCTTTCTAAAGAAACCCTCAGTCGTTCCCTTACCTAGAAGAAAAATCAAAATATGTGCAGTAACGTAATTTCTATCAGTCTTTAAAGATTATATAATCTGCCATATGCACTACTGTATGCCTTGCCAGTCTGTTTGCAGGCGTGTGTTGCATCCTTTCTTGAGACATACTGTGTAGTAAACATTTAAACCTAACTATAGGAAAACTTAACCCACAAAAATAGGTGTCAAACTTCAAATGCCATACTGCTTTTCCACAGTTTGCCTATAATTTTATAGAATACACAGCAAATGCAAATATTCTAAAACCACATTAGGCATAAAAAGAAAATGTTTTTCACAAGCATCTTTTACAAAGGGTAAGGAAAAAACCATCTGCAAATGTTTTAAGTCCACTCCATGGAAGATAATTAATCTGTTCATATTAATTGAATGCAACAAATTCATTGAAAAAATAACTTGCAGCATTGACTTCAGGCACACATACTAAAGATTTTTGATATCATCACGCAGTTTGTTTGGGTTTTGCAAAAAGTCATAAACAAGGTAAACTCTCATAAGCAGAAAAGACTGCTGTGTTTGTACCAGTTTCATAGATGACCTATTCTGTTCTAAGGATGTTTATGATCTACTAAATTATTACTATTGTTACTATTATAGTTATTATTCAATATTAATTATTAATATTAAAGAATTACAATTTAATATATCTGAAGACATATTTACTGTTGTTTGAGTGCCCTGGCTCAGCATCAGCTCATGTAGTGATAGACAACCTAAGCTAGCAATGCAGGTGCCGGTCTCCCAATCTGATCAAAGGCAAATCAGACTTAAAGTGATCTTCAGTGCTGTGTGTAGGTGACTCTCTCTCTTCTGACTATGAAGGGAGCCTATGGCAACTCATCTCCTAATCTAACGAGAAATCATGAGTGAGAGGTGCTCAAAGGAGCAAAAGAAAAATGAGTTGAAGAGTGATAAGGTATAAGAAACCCTGAAGACTAGAAAGAATCCTCAATTTTATAGTCCAATTTCTGATTTGTTAATTTCCCTCTATTCCTTCAGCACTATAAGACTGAAAAAAATCAACTGTTAATGTTCCCAAAGATGCATATTGTATCTTAAATGGACATTTCCTATAGAGTATGACTATCTAATCAATAGATGAGCTGCAGTAACTGACTCTGCCTGTTCCTCACCTGATATAAATGACGTTTAAGCCATCTTGAAGTGGCAGTGATTGAGCCACCTCTGAGTGGCAGTGATAAGAGTGAAAATTACTACAAATTTTCACGACTGTTTCAACTGTTTTCTTACACCAGAACAACAGAATGCAGTGAGAATATGCAACGGAATCCAAAATGTTTTTCCTATTTATTAAATTTTTGTACTATTTTTCATCAAAGATGTATGTAAATCCCTTTAATCATAAAGCTTGCTTTTCAAAATGAGCTACATAATTTCTGGAAAACATGCTCATAAAGCTTTAGGTTTATGGTAGTACATAAGCTATCACCACAGTCATTTTTTATAAATTTTTTAGTATTCAATTCTAACACACTTAAAATATGTAAAATTAATTTGAAATATTATATTTTCTAATTCTAATTTATTCATAATTCCCATCTAATTATATTTTTCATAAAAAATACTTCACATCAAATGTATAATGCATCAATTATTCTGGCTATAGTTGAAAACCTGTAATTGTTTAAATAGCTGGAAAAGTATTTCTTACTCATTCTCCTTTCCTTTTTCTTATTTTTAAAATCATATTCTGCTTCAAAACCAGCATTATTTCACCAGTTCTTCTACCAGCTTCCAAGGGCTGCTCAGTGACCTCTTTCCCTATCCAGATAGACAACAAGTCCAAGGCAGTATGAGTCCATTATCTGGCACTCTCATCTCTTCTCTCCATACTCCTACCACACTCTCTGACTTCCCAGAGGTTTCCGATTCCTCTGTGGGTCCCAAAACTCTCTTTCTGTATCCTGCTTCTCTTCCCACTACCATTTCTGTCTTTCACTAGTTCTCCACTATTAAAGTCCACGTCCTACCAGCGAGGGGTGTAGTCCTGTCTCAAGAGGCCTGATTTCAATCTCCCTAAATACAGTGGGAGCTGGCAGACAACAACTTCTTAATGGAAAGTTCAACCTAGATGTAAAAAATACATAGAAAAATGACAGTCATCTTCCTGGCTTCAGTCCTTTTGGCTCTAAGCACTGCTGAGGGACAAGATGATTGAGGGAAAATTCACAAGACGGTAGTTGTCAATAGCTGAAATGAAATGCAATGAGTTGGTAATTTTACTTTAAATTTTCGTAAGTTTCCTGAAACCTCCATGTATTCAAGCCTAAGTGTTTTATAAATGAGAATGCATGTTTTAAAAATGTGTTATAAGGTGTCTACCACTGGCATTCACTTTGAATGGTGTTAGAATTTGAAAACCATCTAGGTCACATTACTGAGAACGTCACAGCTCTACAAGGAGCTGGACGAAAGCAAATTAATGATTAGAATATTACATTGTTTTCTCTTTTCTGGAAGTCAAAGATAGTCAGTGAGTAAATATAGTTCATAGAAGTAACCATTATCTTAGTGAGATTGTGTTTATCACTTCAGAAATAACATACTACTTAAATTTCATAAGGTCCTTTAATGTATTTCTATTTTCTTGGGCACTAGGTAAAGCTTTACTAATCAGATGTCACCTGATCTATCAGAACATGCTATAATATGCATTTTTAAAGGACAGATTCCCATTACAGTGCCACAGACACAGCAGAAAAGGGTTGCTCTCTCCATGTTAGAGGGTGTATGCAACACGTGCCCAGATCACTGGGTATTCCTCTGGCTTTTAAATGCAACCACATTATCTTAAAACATAACCACATTATCTTGAAATGTAACATAGTCAATGTCATGTTAGCACTGCTGTCGGTGCAAAGTATCACCCATCTTTCTCCGTCTCCTAGCAACTGCTTCCCACTTTTTTCCTTGCTGTCAAATTCTTTCTTCTTTCTCTCCAGATCTGCAGCCCACAAAGAGCTTTTAAAAAACACTTGCACATGCTAGAATTGAATAACTTTTTTTCATGAACAGCCTATTGAATAAAAGCTCTCCTAGCTACCTGCTAATGAATAAAAAGATAGTGATAATGTTGACATGAATAGGTTGTTTTTATTTGCAAGAATATTAGGTATACTTTTCTGCCGTGAATTAATCTTAAGAGAACCAGTGTTTTTTGAATCGTAGCTAGGACAATAGCTAGGACAATAACACTTGGTAGTTGCTTTCCTCTGTGAAGATCAACTGGACCCTTTTCCTAAAAAATTGACCAAAAAAAAGGGTTTGGAGAATTTGCTTCAAACAGTTTCTTCTTTCCAAATGCACATTTTAAATGTTGAACCCAAAGTTTTAAGAAAAATAGGAAAAGCATCTGCAGGAAAATAAACATGTTCAGGCAGATATTAGAAGTCAATTATAGCTATAGAATGGTATAAATAAACTAACCATTTTTCTAGTTTTTGTTCTTCCTGAATTGCATATAAGGAATATGTAGTTCCTGACCTACTCTATACTCAATGTCTATTCTAACCACAAAGTTAATCTGAGCTTCTATTTTCTATTCAACTCTAATGATGTCAGTAAATCTCATCTTCATTTGCTGTATTATAAACTATTCCATGTATATTCATATATAATATCCCAAAATATTTCATAGTGCTGTCTTACATTATTTCTACAACTTTTCATTGCATGAAATAAAACAAAGAAGGGTATCAGCTACTTAGCAGCAGTAAGAGAAGTCTGAGATCTGAAGCATTAAGAAGGTCAGGAGTGATTAACCGAAGAGAAGTTTCCACAAACTATCTTCCCTATGAATACAGCTGCAAATTTCAAGTCACTTACACAATAGCAAAGGCTATTAGGAATGTTAAGTCAGAATTTCACATCGGTCCCACTCGTAATCAGTCCTAACCTCTAGTGTTTAAAACTCCATTTTTTTAACAATGCTCATTGTTTGTGAGACATAACCTAACCTTATGCTCAGACAAAAGAGTCACTGAATTTAACTTTGAACATGAAGAAAATCTAGAATTGGTAGCAGAACTGCCCATGTCCTGTGTTTTCAGATTTCGAAAAATTTTAGCATAATTAGATATATAAAGATGTTTGAAAATATGTGTAGCTTCTGTCAAATTAGATTTCTAAATAGTAATAATACAGTTAGTGCAGTATCATTGTCATTTGCTGTGACACAACTCACTTACCCAAGGAGACACAATGAGATTTCGAGATACACATAAACCAGTAAATATTTATAAACCAAATTAACTCTTTCATTATCCCCATGCCCTAAAGAGAAAATTCTCACAAAATACATTACAACTATGCAAGAACAGACTATGAAGACTGTTGTTTGGCACTGCTAGGATCTCATATGGCTAATGGGGTAAGAACAACAGCATACTCTTACTACCTTCTACTCACTAAGATGTACCTATCGGGTTCAGCCAAACAGGACTGGCTCTCTAGCATGGGAAACTCATGACAAGCTTTCACAGGGGGGGAAGGGATGATGAAGGAGCTGTCAGACGCTGAAATAACTGTCAATGACAGTCTACTTTCTCTGAATAATGCAATCATGGCCATGATCTCTCTATGGTGGTCTATCTTTTGCGTAAAAGGTAAAGGCAAAGCCCAGACTTCATGTAATATATAGAGAGCCAATAGGCTTTTTGAAATCAGCTAAGGTATCGTTCCTGGTTCTCCTTACACTTAAGCAGGCCTGCCTGGAAATATGAACCCTGAACTGATATGTTTTATTTTCCGTCTTCCAGTCTGTTTTGTACTTTTCATTGTATTTTGTTATAGTAATGATGACATTTTTGTAGTTCTTGTACTGTGTACATAGCAATCCTTGCATGACCAGTCAAGTCTTGTGGCAGAGCTTGTTATAACATCTCGAGACGTTTTCGTGTAGGAAGTGAAAACATGAAAGAAAATTTGCATTTAGGAAGAATGTAAAGACTTTCTTGGGATTTTTGTAAGTTTAAAAGGCAAACTTTTTTATGAAAATATCTTGTTATGCTTTTTCAAGGGTGTAACAGCTAAATTACTGGTTTCAATGTCAACATTTTTTGTGAAGAAAAAAATTAAAATTTCCATTATTCATTTGCAAAGGGTCATGATACGTTTTCAATGCACTTTTGACAGTTTTAATTACTCTTTATCCATTAAACTACTTTGGTTTTGGGTGCATTTTCTGATAGGGCAGTGTTTATTTCCTGTGACACCAGTATATCATATATCATGGGTTTTTGCCTCAGTATTTAGGGCAAAGTTCTGCCCTCAGGCCTCCCTGAGCATAGCAGCAGTGTCTGTGGGAGTGAAGCGTAACCCACAATACAGGAGGACAAGACATACATAAGTCAAAGGGAGTAGACTGGCTGCATCCAAGGGTACTGAGAGACTTGATTAACTCATCATAGTGAGGCCTTTTCCATCTTTGAAAGGTAATGGCAGTCAGGGGAGATTCCTGATGAGTGGGAAACTGACAAATGTTGTGTCCACCATCATGAAAGGCAGGAATTATCCTGGGAAGATCCATGGAAGTACAAGCTGGCCAGTATTGGGAGGGTTATGGAGCAAATCTTCCTGGAAGCCATTTCCAGGTACATAAAGGACAAGATGGTCATTGGGAAGAGCCAGTATGACTTTGTCAAAGGCAAATGACATCTGGCCAACCTTATTGCCTTGTGTGATGAGATGACTAGCTCCATGGATGAGGGGAGAACAGTGAATGTTTTTTACTTTGTCTTTACAAGGCTTTCTGCAAGATCTTCCATTTACTGCTAGAGAAAAGGGTGAGATATGAATTGGATAAGTGGATTATACAGCGCATAGAAAACTGGCCGGACTGCAAGGCTCAGAGGTTTGTGATCAGTGACACAAAGTCCAAGTGGCATCCTATTACTATGAATGGAATAACCCCAGGCAACAGGACAGGCTTGGGGAAGAGATAGCAGTTTTGCAGAAAAGACCTACGGGTGAACAAAGCCAGACACACAGTTCAGTCAGCAGGTTGAGGGAAATGATTATTCCCCTCCACACTTGTGAGACTGCATCTGGGCTCCTCGGTACAAGAAAGACACTGACAGGTTTCAGTGAAGGCCCACCAAGTTGGTCATGGGCTGGAGCACATGGCATATGTGAAGAGGCTGAGAGAGCTGGGTCTGGTCAAACTTAAGAAGGGAAGGTTCATGGGAGACCTTATTGCTGCCTACAACTAGCTAACCAGAAGATGTGGAGAAAACAAAGCGAGCTGCTTCTTGGAGATGCAGAGTGACAGGACAAGAGGGAACAGGTGCAAGACTCAGCGACAGAAACTCCAGCTAGGTATTATGCGAAGAAAGATTACAATGAGGGTAGTGAAACACCAGAATAGGTTTTCTCCCTGGAGATATTCAGAAGTTGATTAGACAGGACCCTAAGCAACCTGAAACAGTTGGCCCTGCTTTGAGCAGGAGGTTGGGCCAAATGTCCTCTAGGAGGTCCAACCCACATTATTCTACTAATCTCTGAATAACTTCAATGAATTTTCATAGGTGGATTAATAGCTTATTTCTGAAGGGTCTGAAACAAATCTAACTTATATAATTTTTCTGTCAAAGAAAGTGTAGAATAGATGATTCACATGCCATAAAGGCTTTTTAGCACATTTGGGTGTATGCAGTCTTTTTTACTTCCATTATTTTTGAATAAAAATCCCCAATAATGTTGACAATGTGTGGTATAATGTCATAGTATTATATTGCCAGGTATCTTGATGATATATAAAAATGTCTTTCATCCAATCCTTCTAAAGAGAGATAATATAACATAAACACATAATTTTATACAGGATTTGTACCTGAAAATAATGTGTGCTAGTTTTATAACAAATTATTTTAAAATCATTTACTAAACTGTTTCCTTGATTGATCTTGGAATGTTTTATAATAAAAATATGATATATTATATAAAAATACAAAAGGTTCAACACATAGATGAATAGCACATAGGAAAAAGTAATTTTGGCCGATCAATTTTAAAACTTGTTTTTTAATGTAATAGATCTCCTGTTAATATGATTGCAGATGGCTGATTTTTCTACACTGGTAATTATTATTACCACTGGGACAGAGACCCATTATATACATAAGACGTGTACTTGTGTCACTCCAAAATTTTTAAATGAACTGAATACTGATTTTACCTTTTACATTAAAAAAAAAAAAAAATAGAATTTTCAAGAATATAGGTCAAAATATTATATTTAGCTTCAATCTAATTCTGTACAATAATTTTCAAAATGAGATGTAAAATAAACTGCACAGTACCTAAACACTAAAACATTCACAGAAGAAAATGTGTAAGAAGTACATAACTGCTGAATAATCAGAATCTATTTAAAGTTTAGTTCTTATTATTTCTCATATTTATCCAACACAGTGTCAAAAAGTACAAAAGCAGGAGAGCTCCCTACTCTCTTTATAGTTTTATCAACGTTTAAATTGTTGGATAAAAGATCAAAGCTTAGACCATAAACCCTATCAATCCTCAAAATATATTTTTAATAATACAGGATTTTGTAAGTCTTAATGATATTCCAAAGCTTATTACAATTAATTGCTTACAGTGTCTAGAAGTCATTATATTCCCTTTTCTAGATTTTCTTTAAATATGCTTTCATGATATGTAACTGAATGGAACATATAACTAAGGAGATATTCCTAAACACAAAATAAGTTTTGATTTGGCATAAGTTCCTTAAGTTCATTTAACTTTGAACCTGATAGTTAACCCAGTATGACTCATAACCCACAGTGTTTCACACCTTTATTACCAATGAAAAATAAATATTACTATATAACTACAGCTACCCTTTTCATAAAGCTGTTTCTTTTAATAATAGTTCCTTGAATATAGTCAACTTTCTCAGTATGTTTCTGAATTTAAAAAGTTAAATTTATTACTGTGAGACCATTGAACTGGTTCTATACAACACAGTTCAACTGTGCAGTCAATGATTTCAGATGCTGTGCTGCACAGTCTCCCCTGCTTACCCAACCATCTCAAACAGAGAAGCAACTCAGCCGCAGCGATGAGCCCAAGCAAATCAGTCAAGACAGACCCCACAAGGAACTAGGTTCTTGCTTGTGAGCAATGGTTCTCACGTGTTCCCTGCATGTGTAGCTTTGAGGCACGTACTAATTCAGATACATCATCTTCTGAGCATATTGTTTCTAGACATGAACTGGATTTCTGAATTCATGTAAGCAATGCTCAAGGTGATACCTCATAGTTGTACAAAGTGTCATTCACACAAAAGAGTCTTTCCAGCACAGGACACATGAGGAATCCAGTGGAAAGACCCTCTTAATTAGCATGACTAGATGCAGTTATCATCAGTGTTTTTTATCTTGATTCTGCAAGCCCTTCATTACTTCTGACATCAAAGGATCTACTACTTATTTTAGGTTACCCTACTTGTAGAGGGAACACTGTGCTTACGTAGTAAATGCTAAAAACATCTCTGAAACTTAGGAGGTTTTTCTCCTAAATATTTTTAAGAGGCAAGTTCCTTTATGTCGTTAGAAACATCTCATTCTGCCTTTTCACTCTGTTTGTGTGTTTTTAAAATTTGAGATGTCTACATTTTCTCAGCAATAACTTGAAAGCATATTGTACAGACAATAAATTCCATGGTGTCATCTTGATTCAGTGCTAAATAGGAGAAGCATGTCTGGTAGAGGTGAGATTTACTTATTTTGAAAAGTCAGTACTATTGTCTACAAAAGATAGCTAAAGTTACCTGAAGTGCATTACAGCTATTGGTCATACATTCTTATGGATTTCTCTGGACACTCGTAAATGCTGTAAGTACAGGACATATTCTAAGTAGTAAATAAACAATACTGTTGCTCTGCAGCATCATAAGGCACAGTTAAAGAGTGTATTTAGTAAGCTTTTTTTCCATACTGTACCTTTTCATCCAAAGCCTTGTGGTGCTCAAACAGAGATTTCAGAGCTTTGAGGACCTCAACTTCACTGGAAACTCCTGAGGGAGACTGTGCTTGCCGTTTCACCACTGTCATCCTCAGTGACCTTTCATGTCTTGAGACAAGGCACTCCAAATGCTCCAGTAACAGCTATTGGATTTGATATAAAAGGTTATTAATTTTTGTGCACCTAAATGCCATGGAAATTGTAACTACAAAGTGCATGGTACCAAATGGCAATTTTCTTGGCAACCTCATTGTAGGAGAGACTGCTGGAATTATTGACAACATTTCATGATTCTAAATCAGGTGGAACAAATAGAAAAATAGGAAATCTACTCATGATTTCACTTAAAACTCTGCTATGAAAAGTGAGAACAACAAATCACTCAGCATAGGGTCACTAACTAAATTAAGTACATATTTACAATATTATTTGTGATAGTAATTGATGAGCATTAACAACCAAATAACAACGAAAGCCAGTCTAAAGCATCATGCAAAAATACTAAAGTTTATAATTAATTCACCCTAACTGTAACATATTTTTAATTTATACTGGAAGTTACTTAACAAAATATGTAAAAATAAACAGTATATTTTATTAAATTTTTAAGACTATTCATTCTAAATGCCACAGCTAATGGCGTTTGTGCTCTCAAATGTTCATGGTCTCTGTTGTATCAGAAACGTGATGGAAGACAAAAAGGTCCGTAAAGAGAAATTTCAGGCTATTGTAAATATCTGCAAAATAACCTGTAAATAACCTATTGTAAAATCATATGATAATTCTTGTTCATTATTACTGTGAGGTTAAATGAAAAATTAAAATGATATGTGTATAGAAAATTCCCCATTTGTCTATACTTTCCTAGGGCCCATTGCTGTTTGATGTTGTATAGAAAATTCCCCATTTGTCTATACTTTCCTAGGGCTACCATTGCTGTTCTTACTGTCTGAACATAAAAGAGAATTGGTTAGCTGTAAGGTTAAAGCAGGGTAGCTAAATTCATGAATCACAATGCATGTTAAATGTATTGTAATTACAACATGCAATTCTATCTAAGTCATTGAACTGGAAATTTGAAAGTTACATGGTTAATTGTTTATTATTTCTCCTTCGATGTGGTTCTTAATATAGCTACTGTTAGTAAAGATTATATTTATCTGCAATCCATAGTTATTCTCAGTCACATAATGACCTTTATTGTTACATGAATTAATAGACATAGAAGAGCAAAACCAGAGTGTAATCACATTATAGTTGTAATATATTGCTATTAAGTCAGGAATGATTAGGGTTCGATGTTATCTTTGCTTCAAACATGGTTCTTGTGTCTGGATTTGCACCTGGTTATTATGTTACAATAACTGTATTATTCACAAAAAATAGTGAACACATACACAAACAATACATTAAGAATTGTAATGACTCCACGCAGTTCAAGAAAGGAGGGTATTTCTACCGCTCCTTAATTCAAGTGATGGCCTGTATTTATCAAAAGGAAATGAGCAAGAAATTCACGAGCTTTGTCATCCCATCCCTGTAGGGCTGACAGCAGAAATAGGTGGATTTTTAATTATTCGAGGCAGACCAAAGTAACAGGCAAATTTGAAGAGACCTCTTTATCATAGAGGCATCTGGAACTCGGTACAGGGCTGTGGTAAGGTTGTAACTTAGATGAGATCAGAATAGCTTCCAAATAGTTACAGAGTATTTCTGTTCATAGCAGTACTTAAATACACAGTTAATTACTATCATGAATAGAACTGGATTTCTGAATTTTGCTCTAAATTCATGTAACTTTGTGATTTTTCTAGGCCACCTAGTTTATCTAGGAGATAGCTGGAGGAAAGTAAGTCAATAGTTGATTTCTAATGTTACAATCTACTTTCTGCCCCATCTCTCCAAAAAGACTGTGCGGCTGCAACATTTCCTTCTCTCTGCAGCTGGACTCTACCCCACTCTGTAGCCCTAGGGTAGCCAGACTGACTCTAATCTATGCTGCGGACTTACATTTCTCCACAGTCATTCCCACTTGCCGGCTGATCCTGTTAGAGCCTGTCTCATCCTGCTCGGTTGTCTGTCTTGTCTGCCTTTCTTTATGCAGAAACTTTCCAATGCATCATAGCTAGAACAGTCTAAATCAGGTCAAAATGACATGAATTTCTGGAGCAATTGGGGAAAAAAAGGAAAATGTTGAACCACAGTTGAGCTTTTAGCATGGCCATTCCTTCCATAAGTCTGTAGTTGTCTGAAGCTCGAACTGACACCCACTAAACCAGTCCAGAATAAGAAAACCTCGGTAACTAATTTTTTGGCCTAATGCTGAGCAAATTTATCATATTTGATGCCCTACCACCCTAAAAAACTTATCTCCCAGACAAACACTGTGATGATTGGAAAGAAGAACTCTAAGAGTCTGTATGCAGGTCTTAGTTGGAAGGGAAAATGAGAAAATCTGGTTTAGGAGAGAAGAAAAATGATGGTGACACAGAATTCTTGGCATGGAAAAAACTTTCATGACAGAAGGAATTACACATAACCTATAGCACAGAGATAAATGAGGAACCCAGGAAAAAAACTAATATACATCCAGCACCTCATTTTGAACTGGTGAAGACAGACAATCTCGACACGGAATTTGAAGTCCGCATGGACAGAAGAAAGACAAGATCCTTACTAAGAGAAGGAAGAATGGAGATTGAAGAGAGTGATGAAGAGAGAAAAAAACGTTAAACAAGGTTTCCAAGTATAAGAAGAGAGCAGAATCGTGGGAACTCAGAATTTCTACTGGAGCGATTGTGGAGGTTTACTATGTAGGATGAACAGTGCAGCAGCCTAGCCCTTTGTAGAGCAGCAGATAACACAGTTAACTTTAGGTTAAGTTACTGCCATGTTCGAAACGTGCATAACATATAAAACTAAACCAATGAAAGTCATCCATTTAATATACACAAAAGCTAATTTTGCCTTTAGCTTAGAATTACCGTTTTAGAGGTGACAAAACCATATTTTAATGTCTGCATATATTTCATAGTCGTTAAATAAATCAAGTGCAAAATATTGTGTTGCCTATTTTACTGTATAAAGAGAGATGAGCTGACGTCACAGCTAAGTGTCAAAATACTCATGGAGAATTACTGCACTACTTGTGAACATGTCATGCTTTTTCTTACTGTTCTTATTCACTCAAGCTACTCAGCTAGCAGTGGTTCATTTTTCTGGAAACTACCTCTGAACACTGGAATTCGCCTTACCGTCAGCCCTAAGAAAGCTCAAGGAGATGTGCTGGCATAGATTTCCAGCTTATAGCAATTTCTTATTTTTGCTTTTCAACAAAAGTAAACTCTATTTCTCCACAAATTCTGTGAGCACTGCTTACAGCAAATCCAGCTGAGCAGAGAGTATTATTAACCAGGTCTCCCAGTGCCACATTATTCCCAGCTGTGCTGACCGGGAAGAATAACCCAAGGGTTAGGACATCTGACTGTGAGCACCTGATGGCAAATCCTTGCCCCTGCTCTGCTATTTTATCCATCTTTGGCCCAACTACAATTATATTAAAAAAAGTGTAATAGATCTTCCCTGCGTCGCTGGGAAGAGCAAACATAACTACATTGACAGAATTATGAAGTGTCCCACTGCTACAATGATGGGGGAAGGGACATATAAACATATAAAATTGACATTGAAGACAATGGTGTGCCCAAGCAATGTTTAAGTTTAATGACTGAAGGAAATCACAATATCATGTGGGCATGGGGGTATGTTGAGGACTTTCCCCCCTATGCAATTCAAGAATTACTATTCCAAATATTTGTGAGAACACCACAAGATTTCATGTCGAAATAGCATTGTAACAATATTGGTAGTTCATTTAAACTACAAAAGAATTGTTAGAAACAGCGTTAGGTATTTTAGTATGTCGCAGTTAAACTCTGGCATTAATAAAGATCATGGGCTGTTGCTGAGCATTTTCTGCTCCCTCACACGGTGTCAAGCTGCTGCAGTTGTCAAGCAGTCAGAGGGACAGGCAGCTTGCAGACAAAAGAAGATGAAGATCAACAGCAGCAGGCGGGACAGAATCACCCCACGCATCATCATTGCTATGCTTTTCCTACTGGAAAGCATAAGCTTGACAATGAATTATGAAATAATCTGACATGTGAATTTTATTCTTATGCCGGGCAAATTTTAGGATGCTCAAGATGCCATGCTGATAATTGTATCTTAGTTAAATGGGATGGAGGTTTCTGGAGCTCTGGACTCTTCATGAGCATAGCATACAGAATGTTTAAAAAGAATCATTTAAAGACTGAAAAATGCTCTAGTGCGTATTTTGTTAGCGAATGAAGCATCTTTAAAATGTTAATTACAACTAAATCAACAAGAATAAAGAAAACTGTTAGAATATACCCAGCTTCCTGTATTTCTCAAATCACTTCCACAGCACTTATGGAAGTAATTGATTTCTGTGAAATGGAAATGCATGGTTAAATTTAATGATATAAACTACATCGGTGTAGGCTATCACCTACCTATATTATACTATAACATCATTACTACATGGACACTGATTTACATATGGAAAATGAAAAATGTTAAAACATTCTTTTTTAGGAATGATGACTCTCAGTAGAGCTTGTATTATTACAGGACCTGGATTTTAATCAATATAAAATATTTTATCTTAACTTTCTCTGTTTTCAACAAACCTGTTTGTAAAAAAAAATGTTCACAGCAGGATAATAAATGGAGAAATTAAAGAATCAGGACAGGGTGATGGAGAGAAAAGGAGAGGCATAAAAAATGGAATACAGGGAGAAAATATAAAAGATAAGGGATTTACTAAAATGAGACAGACTTAGCTTAAAGGATTCCTTAGAGGAATGGGGCAACCCACTAAGAAGACAATTCTCTTTCGAGGTCCAGCTTAAAATTTCTCACCAGCACAGGCAAAATTGAATTTCCTTTCAGTCTATATTTAGAATGCACATTGTTCAGTGAATCTCCATCTCTGGTGCAAGCAAAGAAGACAAGCAAAATAAGCAGACATGGGGTTGCAGATTATCTCTAAAACCAGTCACAAAATCAGTCATTTTCGCCAGCATTTTTCCACAGTGGTGGAAACCAATTTGCACCCGTGGTCAGCTGGGGTGACCTCAAATAGCTATACTGGTAAATTACTGGCAAAAATCTTTCTTTGAAAAAACAAAGTTACAGCCTAACTACAGCATATGTCCCATGTCAGTCTTTCTGTACATCTAAGACAGAAAAGAAGATACTGGCAACCTAAAACCTTAATGGAAACACACACAAGTAAAGCAAAAGTAGGAAAGAAAATGTAATAATCAGGATAATGATACAAAGTAATAGAAATGAAGAAAAGGGTTTTTATGAGAATAATGAATATAAATATAATAACTATTACATTATACAGTGTCTGAAAATACAGGTATTGAATTGCAATATATTACATATTACTATCTTTTGTCACCCTGTTTTCTATGACAGAAGTTCTTATTTTGAAAGAAGAAACACATATGTCTAGAATGTG
The DNA here is from genome assembly GCF_000699145.1 of Aptenodytes forsteri. Lineage (NCBI taxonomy): Eukaryota > Metazoa > Chordata > Aves > Sphenisciformes > Spheniscidae > Aptenodytes > Aptenodytes forsteri. The sequence goes on along the minus strand of NW_008795923.1, from coordinate 1,280,625 downwards.
TTGCATAATATTGAGGCAAAAATAATGAAGATTACTGTCATTTACATTAGTGAAATAATGCTTTTGCCTTTACAGAACTTTAGGAAACAGTCTTTTGCCTTTACAGAACTTTTTGAAACAGTTATACTTTTTTTCATGGGTATAGTGCTTTCAGGCTGTAAGAACTCATGTTATCATGTTTAAAAAAGAAAATAGAGTGCCCGATTTAGTTTCAGCACCTATCAAACTGATGTAAGTAAAAGGACCTCTAAGAAAATGAGCTAAATAAAGGCGTTAAACCCATACTTTAAAAGACATTCTTAGAGTTTTCCAATATAATAAAAGGGAAATTTAATCATAAAATATAGGGTTAAGTTCTGATCTATGCGTATTATGAGACTGCAGTGCCTAATTGAAGATGTTTCATAAACCATTCACTAAGGAATTGAGACAATAAAATATGAATAAAATGAAATCTAAGTCAGCCTTGTTCACTTTAATAAATGTTTCAACTCCTGAGGTATTAAGTAAAAGAAAGATGATGACACTGTCTTTGTTACTGCTGTTTCATTCATGAATATAGGTTTAATTTTTCTTGTTTCTAAAACTGCTTGAACTAAAATATTTCAGACCAATTTAAGTAACATTTTATGCTATATACAAAAAGCATATATACGTGTCTGTTTTTTTGTTGTAGTGAAAAAAACACAATTATGTTAATCCATATCAGTACTGTAACAGATTTTTTGTTTCAGCTGCCAAACCAAACCCCACATTTCCCCATAATCATATTCTGATTTAATAAGTTAATCCTACAAGCTTTTTCTACTTTTAAAGAATACACATTGAGACAAAAATAACTTTCAATTTTAATTTAAACTTAGCACAGCCAAATTAGTGTTATAATTTCCATTAAATGATATGCTAGATCACATTGACCTGTGTTCCAGCTTCAGAAAAGATGCTGTCTTTCCACATGCTATAGGTGATCATTCTAGCTAGAGAATATCCAGAGAAATAACTGTAACAGTTTCTATTAAGATATTTTTGTATACGTTTTCAAAGTCCCATGCAATGATTTTCCAGAGAGAACTTGTTTGTATTCCTGCCAGCAATGCCACACCAATCAATACATATACATATGCTCCTGCATTTTCTATTTTGCCTCGCGTACTGACAGATTAAGTTGCCAGCTAAGTTCTTGACATGAAAATATTTGTACTCTAATATGTCAGAAAAAGTTAATTATCGTAGGCAGTAAAAAAACATATTCAAGAGCAAAAGGTCAGTAGGGAGCTTTGCTTAAGAATACTGCTAGAAGGATTGAGTAGGAACTTGATTAAATATTGGGGAACATGTAAACCTTGGTATTTTGGCTGAGATCTGGAGTTTATGGGTCCTGAAGAATGTTAATTCCAACATGCTCTCTCTAGAACACATTTTACGGTCAGGGTCTGCCACTGCAGCTTGGCATAGAGTGGCAAAACAGGAGGTGTGTTGTCTGGGTTTTTTTTGTGGAGACTGGCAAAAACTTTAGGAGATTGTTGCCAAGAAATAAAGAAATGCACTGGTGTGGGTCTAGAATAAAGAAAAAAGTGCCAGTTAGACATAACTGAAAACGTAAAAGGGAGCTAGAAGGCAAGAGACGGTTGGGAGTGTGTACTCAGAACCTGACAGAGTTGCCACTTTTATTTCTTCTTGCTGATCTTCAGCTTGAAGCAGTAGGTACTTCAAGCAGTATCTTTATGCTGTTACCCCAGGGAAATAAAAGGTTGCATTAAAAAATTTAGAAACAGCAATCTGAGAATATGGAACTGAGCCTCTTTATTTAAAAGTAGTAGGAAGTGCTACCTGGGACAAAACTGGTTGTACTGAGTAGTTCCACTACGCATGGTTATGCATGAGAGTGTCCTGGGAGGGCAGGTAAGCCTTGCGAGCATAGCCAAGATAGAGCTGGGTTAAGTGTGAACACTAGTGGGCTGGAAGAAAGAAGGATTAGTTGGACTACCTTTATATATTAGAAAAGACATTTAATTTCCTCACTGCAAAAGTGTATCAGTGATCCGCCAAATAGTATTACTTTATTAGAATCTTTGCTTAAATAACAGAAAAATTTTGGAGCAACTTTTTCTTACAAAATATTAATGTTGTTTCGCATTAATAACAGCATAAATCTCAGTTTGCAAAAGTGCCTCTTTATAGGCAATGCCTTCTCAATGAATGTTGCTAGAAATCTCATCACTAGCATGTCATCAAGACTGTATTCTGAAGACAACAGCTTTGTATCTAAAATGCTGGTCTTTCACTATAAAAGAAGTGTACCAGAGCCTATAGAAGACAGCATGACTATTACAGCAAACTCTGGCAACTAATGAAGTATATGGCAGCTTAGACCCTGGCAAGAACATATGTTTGACACGATGGAGTGATATTTTATTAATGAAAATGCTAGAGGTCAAAGTAAGGCATGTCTCCGAATTTTTTCTCTCTCCTTCCCCATTAATACTTGGACTATATCTTCCCTTCTTGTTTACTGTAACATTTCCTGCATTTCTTATATTTTTTCATAGCCTAAATCTTCTCATCTCCAATACCTAGCTTCATCCTCATTCTGAAAACACACTGATAGAGTTTGCTAATTTTAACTGCAAGGACTTCTCGCAAGGATTATCACAATCTACAACTCTCATTCGTTGGTATTAGTTCTCCTGGAAAATCTCTTACTGATTTTTCCTTTACGTAACACAAGAAACATAAGAATGGAAGATCTTTAATTTTCTTGGTTTGCAAAGAAAGTGCTTATGACAGAGCTCAGTCTGACTCAGGTGATGACTTGCAGTTGACTCATCTTCCTTTTCTCTCACAGTCGTTTGGCAAGTGACTATCTTTGGCTACTAGGCTGTCTTGGGGTTTTTGCTAGTCTGCACTGCTTATATCAGACCCACAGTAAGTATTGGCACACTGCAGTTTTAATATACCAAGGTTGGCGTTCGATGGGCTTTGTAGTGAAATGGATAAAGCATTGTGCTAGGCAGGTTTGTGTGCATACTTATGAAGAACTTAGGACAACTGAGAAGATGACATTGCAAATTTAGTTTATATGGTATTTTTTCTGTAAAGAAAGGCAAATGGATATATGTTCTGTGCAGGAATGGGTATATGTAGATTACTGAATAGGTACAATTGAGTGTATATTTTAACTACATCTCTGTATTCAAAAGTTTGTGCTGGAAATTAACGCAAAGTATTCTTTATTCTATGTAAATTATTTTCTTAATTGACTTTCCTATTTTTACCTTAAATACTAAAATAACTGATACACGTAGCAGTTACTGAAAATTTAAGCAGCTGTAGAAAGTCTTCAGATTTGTAGTTGAGATGGTTTGCTAAACCTAAAGAATGCAGTGCAATTCCTACATGCTTCTCCACTAATTAATTCTATTTTTGTGGGAGTCATTCTGGACTGTTTAGAATGTATGAAAGTCATGGGAGAAAAAGTAGGTCTCACCTATGTCTCCCATCACATTTCCCAAACCAATCACCTCTAAGACTTTTGTGCTAAATGTGATCATCTCTTGCACCTCCAAGCTAGCATGGAGGTAGATGGGGCAGCTTTGCCTCTTTGTAGGCATCTGTATCCTCTGTCCTTCCTTGGAGTTCTGAAGTCTATGGCACCCTGGTGCTACAGCTGGACAGAGGAAAGGAGGGAGAAAGACCCTCTCTCAGTTCTTTTGTCATGTACATTTCCTTCAGAATGCAAATTAGCTGACCAAGGAAAGATGTTATCTGAGCAGCCAAAGTGCTATTAGTTTAGTGAGAGGAGGAAAACAGGAAGAGTTACCCAGATCGTAGAAGAATGAAATATGGATATGAGAAAACATCCTTGGTGTTCAACCTCTCTGAGATCTATTCCATATGTTCATTACCAGCCTGACTCCTGTCTGATCTGGGACCACTCCACCTCTTTCTTCACACCTTTCCACATCCCATAAAGCCTCCTCTGCTCTCCTCTTCCATTTCTTGATCAATTCTGCCTTTGCCCAGACACTTGCATGTGCAAATTATTTTATTCCGAAAACCATTCTGTACACCATTTAAGAATTTTCAGAAGGTCCTATCACATGTTCTTATTTCCAGACAGAATAACATCTTCTAATTGAAGTAGAACATAGTAAATTTAAAGGTGAAATCTTGTCCTCACTTAGCTGTATGGCAAATGACATTTACTTCAAGGGTCACATGGCTGCATCTTGACTAAACAGCAGGCTCATTGTGATATAGGTAGCAGCCTTCATCTCATCCTTATTCAGATCAAATCCAAGGCACGAGGGAAAGCTGGGTCTGTTGTAACCTTGCCTTTTGCCTTGATAAGAGATGAGGATATGTGCAGGCTACTTATGCAGGCCCTGGGGCTTGGAAGGCTGCGTGAGTCCCTTGCTTTAGAAAACATTTAAACTGAATGTACTTACCATGTTATATACAAAATCTGCTATTTTTGTAGTATATCTTGTTAACGCTTACAGTCATTTCCTCCGGGACTGTAGCATGATAGATACATCCTGTTACTTAGAATCTTACAAGTCTCATGTACTTATTAAAAGGCTGGAATTTTGTCTTCTTATTTATACAAATGAAGATCTAAATTTATATATAAGTATATTCCTCCTGCTTTACACATACATGATATCCAGAAAAGGTCTGCTGTATACTTACTCTTGTGTTGTTTCTTTCAGCTTTCAGTTCTGAAATCTCCTCCTCTTTTTCAAGCAGCTGTTCCCTGCACGCATTTAATTCTTTTGTCAGTGCAGCAAATTCCTGTGGAATAAAATTATATATGAAGTTACTCAAGGTGTAAGCACTAGAATAATCAAATCCATATGCATTCTAGAGTTTGAGGATTTAAATAATATTTAGAAATCATCAACACAAACTAAAATAGCAAATATAAGCATCAGCATCTACCAAAACCATTAAAGTCTGGGCATATCTAATAAAAAGCGCCTATGGAAAACACTGATTTAAGTTTAGAAACAAAAGAAGGTTCAAGATGATGGCAACATCCCCCATACATAAGCTATCAGAACCACACCAGAAGAAGAACAGAATTGGCCTATTTCATAGCAACAGAGACACCATGTTTCACACATAATGAGGTTCAACTCAACATATCTACTTAGTGAGTGTTCTTGCCTCTCTGCAAGGCAGCTGTTGCAATATGGCATGGGAGAAAAAAGTTAAGGTATTCACTGATCAAAATCTATCTAATATCAGAATAACGTAAGTAATATGTGCGTTGTGAAAAAAATACTCTTGTTATTTTTACTTGATATTTGAATTTAACTATTAAAATGTATTTGGGCATCATAGTGAAAGGCTGTGATGAATAAGAGCAATACTCATGTTTGTTAGTTTGGAGTAAGTTTCCTGTGAAATAACAACAAATTGGATTTTAAGTTGCTCCCAATGTTAAGTTTTATACCTGCAACTAATAGGTTTTCTGAAAAAAACATTTTTCAGTTGTCAAAATTCCTATTAAAATGTCTTGATTTTACCATTGCTGTTACTCTTCAACAATATACATAAATTTTTGTCTATACAAAGAGCATTCACAGATGAGTCATTCATTTCTATAATGAAAAGGTTTCACTCCATATGTGTTTATTTTTGACAGGCACAACATACACTAAACTGTAGTGGTTAATTTTATCCTTTACAGCAAAAAGATGCTACATGTCTCACAAAAACAGTGAGGCAAAGGATGAAAAGCCTTTAAAATTTGTGATCATGTGTCAGAAAAAAAAAGATGTCTTGATGAACAGCATTGCTGCTTAACAAAGATATATACATATTTTTAAATATTAAGTTAATTTTAGTTTGATCAAAATAGTCAGTGCTTAAGAGCACCCACAAGCAGCCAGAGTTAAACTGAACCAATTCCTAATTCCTCCCCTCCCCCCAAAAGAAAGCAGTTTAAGAAAAAAACATGTCCAGGTGGTTTATCTTATCAGCCAGTAGGATGAAGCTGAGACTAAATCTACTTATTTAAGACAAAAGCTAGCAATGATCTCAAAAGGGCTTGGTTTGCTGCTTCCCCTCAAGTTGCTGAAAGCAGCTTTTATCTGACCTAAAGTGCTGTTCAGCAGAAGTTGGGTAGGTATTCCTAGGCTCATTCTGTTTTAATCATGTTTCTAAATAGTTAATGGTATATGGTATTATTAATAATATATTAAAAAGTATTCAAATATATTTCAAGTGATATTCTGACAATATGTAACTAAGTTTGGGTTTTTTTCATTTTTCAGCAGCTGGAACTGGATTCACAGTAAACCTCCATGCAAACTGCATGGTAGTAAGGAAAGTGTTGTTCTGATATCCTCAGTGGATTTTGTTTTAGAGATCAGCTATTGATCACATGAACCGTGTAGTGATGTTTTGTGTCATACCTCCTAATCAGTATTTTCATTTTACACCCTAGTGGTCAAGAACTTGTAAGGCTACGCAGCACACTTTGATGTTAAAGCCCTTAACTTAGCTTTGAAAATAAGATTTAAATTTTAAAACTCCTCTCTCACTTTTCAAAAGTATCATTAAAACTTGTGCCTGTAGGTCTTACTCTAGGATTCAGAAACTGCCAGCCCAGCAGTGTTATTCTGTCCAGCATTTTGTTTAAAAAACTCCTGTCCTTAAGGTTACAACTGATGTTACATACCAAATGAAAATATCATATTTAATAGGAAGCCAACGATCTCAAGTCAGATTGAATCAGAATTTTGAAGCACAAAACCACACATACATGTATATTTTTTTTCTTTATGTTCCTCTAAGAGAAACTTTATAGTGCTACAGGGTGGAACTCTGGTTACTAATTTACATACAGTTTATACACATCGGTAAGTGTCTATAATACTTTCAGAACCTCAGAGAATAAACTTTCTGTGTAATCTATGTAGTATGTTGTTGTTATTTACATTTTCTCGTTTCTTTGTACTGTTTCAGTTGGAATTAAAATAGACATTTTGGCATACGCTTGGGCATCCGGATAGGTGACAGGTGGTGAAAAGCATAACGAGTATCATCTGGTGACTTACAGCTCCCGTTTCTAACTACAGTAAGGCAAAGCAGTCTGATAACATGCTTTTGTTGCTTTGCTTGGAAACAGAAAAAGATATGAGTTTATCAAATTGTACATTCTTTGCTGTGCCAAGGCAACTCTGCTACCAGCACTACAGTCCCTAATGCTTTCGTCAATATAATCTCAAATAACTAAGGAATGGAGTTCCTGCTAGTTTGCTGAGCAGCTTGGAGCTCATTCTTCGGGAAATTTTCTTTGGTCATCAGCTTAAGTTTTCCCTTGCTTAAAAACAAATCATTACTCAAAATTGTGCTCCCGGAGAGTCCCATACCTAACACAGTGTCCTCTCAGCCTTGAAATATCTTCAGCTTATATTCATAATAACTATTAGCATCCACTTTAGCTGGGCTACCTGTGTCCAGTATTTTAGACCTTTTTACTTGAGTCACTGACATAGCCCCTTCAAGCCTTTTAGTTATTCAGTTGCTGCTGCTCTCTGAAATTCCTCTGTGCTCTTGACATATCTGCAGTACTAGCATTTACAACAAGCAGTCACCTCTTTGTACCTCTGCAGCTAAAGTGGCCAACTTTCTCTCTTCATCTGAAATACTAGAGGCTGCTCAGTCGTCAAGAGCTTTGACATCTCAGTTGTCAAGAGCTTTGACTTCTCTGAATCGAATGATGACAGAAAGAGGGTTTTTTTTCTTGGTGTTTCTATCATAAGCCTTTTACAGGGAAAGCCTCAAAGTAAAATTGAGTTTGCCCTAGAGCTTTACAACTTATTATTTCTGTCACATCTACTTTGATGAATTAATAACTAGGATAAAACCTCACAACAACTTGCTTTTCAATTCATGCTTCCAAACCTACAAGTAAAACTCATTTTAAATTGATCCCTTTTGTCCAAGGTATCCCTGAGATATGACAACGTAATGCTCCAGGGGACGTGTTTCTCCCACAGGTTAGAAGCAAAGCAAAACATATTTTTGTTTTACCCAGTTACGTAATAAATAACATATGATGATAACGACCTCTGCTCTCACAATTCCCTCCTATATATACAAGGATCAAGGGAACACTGTCATCAGGAATTACTATTTGCAGCAGAAATCTTGCATGGTCAGTCATACTTCGGGAGCCCTGAAGGTAGTATCTGTTGCATAACTAATATGATTCGACAGGCACAACTGCACTCTTAAAGCTTGTGTAGAAGGTGTGTGGCTACAAAGCTAATTAAGAACTAAAGTGATCTACAACTATATGAAAATTATTCAGTTGATGACACTGTTTTTATACTACACTACACTACACTACACTATGACATCAGGACAGTAACAAAACTATTTCATAATAAACCCAACAAAGAGCATTTTTTTTGCCATCTGAATAAACATAATCTCGGAGCCTATCTTATCTGCTGTTTCTCTTTTTGTCTTAATACGTGGGCTATAACACTCAGTCTGACTGAAAAATAGCTGACTCAAAATGACAGCTCTTCATTTATACCATGTTTATCTTTGAAGAGAGGACAGAAGCCTTGAAAACAAATTCAACAGAAATTAGTAGCCACTGAAAGAACTGCTAGGCGTTACAAATTAAAAAAAAGTCAAGGACTTCCCCTGGTGAAAAGCTGAGATACAGTCAGCGCAGAGGCTGGAGGGTGCCCGGGAGAGTGGGAGGCCATCGGGACAGGCAGGCTGACAGCACTGCCAGATGTGTTGGCAGCAGGACTGTGCAAGGGAGGCATACCGCAGCTCCCTTACCATTAAATCTCTGCCTCTAGGGGCTGGCTTAACAAATGCTGCTTTCTTTGCTTATTGTTCCCAGGAAAGGCCTGCGAGGTTTATTTTTTATGACCTAATATGCAGAAAACGTATACAACTAGTCTCCAAGCTGAGGGTATGCCACAGAAATTATGAGACCTCCTAGCTGCAATGCTCAACTGTTCAGCCTGTGTATACAGTCCAGTACAGAGTGAGTTGAAATGAAAATAACACCAGCCTCTCATCATCCCCACAAAAAATAACTACTGAAAGAAAGGAGAAATTTTGTAAGACAAAAAAAAAAAAATCCATAAAATTCAGTTTCAGAGACACTGGGGAGATTCGGCTTAAAATCTCCTCTGGATTTTCCATCTTTAAACCACAGTTCATTTCAGAAATGAATGAGTGAACTAATCTCTGCATGGAGAAAGAATGGTAAGGCTTTATCATTTTTATTTTACATTCAACACAAGCTATGTCAACTGATTTGCTTTCCTACAAATTTAGATGTAACTCATTTAACATAAGAAATTACTATCTACTACAATTCCCTCGGAGTTTTAACCTTTCATTTATTATGTTTTCATCCAATCCAATTTTGTAAAAAAATTTGTACCTTCTTTCTTTTCTTATTTTTCCTTCATTGGAAATAATTTTGGAAATTCTTTTTAAATGACCAAGGATTTATTTTAGCAGTTTTGCCATTACCAGCACACAGATTTCAACCCTGTTGACTCCTATTAACAAGGCAAAACACTACAAAATCTGAATGTAATTCACTGTTTATCTTCTTACTACAGAAGAGCCATAATAATAGTCCTTGATCCTAGATTAGGTTGAATGCAAGATTTAAATATGTGGGTTTGGTGTCAATCTTCTTAAATGTTTATTGTTACATTTCTGCTCAAAATAACAGTTCATTTGCACACAAGTTTTAGGCTGGAAAACATGTACCCTGAAATATTGTATCGTAACAGGACCCATGTAAAAACAGGAAATCTGTTTGGATCTCAGGACTAAAATTTTGGTCTCTTCATATATAAAAAAGTCATACTTTCAAAATCGTAGAGTAGTCTCTGAATTAGTCTCTTAAAAATATTATCAGACCAGCTTGCACTACGATGCTGTTTGCATGGAGAGTTTTCTGTACTTCTCCACAAATAAATGTAAGCAAAATTGATCCAGTCTCCCTTTTCCCCATTTTTATGCAGTGGACTTTTTTTTTTTCTTACCCCTTCAAGAAAATTGGCCACTAGTAGTAAATTATATAATAAATAATATGATGTGGGTGGGCCACATCATGTTGAACTACTGAATCTCTAATTTGAACTGAGTGTTACTTTGTTTGACTCACATCATGCTTTCACAGACAGTGAATAAGGTGCTTTTCTTCAGATGTGATCTTAGTGGCTCTTACATAGCCACTAAACATGCTTCAAACTATCAAGGAATTACCAACACTGATTTGGGTTATTTATCGGTCTGCAAGATATCTAAAATGTGGAAAGTGTGATTAAATGTGACAATGTGAGAGTTCATTAATTCACAGAGAAAAATGAAGAGGATGAGATTTCTGTTACGTAAGAGAGAGTGGATGTGTGACCCCACACCCTGTATTTATTTATTTTTTTACAGAACTGTGGGCACTGACTGAAATTCTGAAGTATGCAAACATTTACCCACACACAGGCACACAGTCAATGCTCCTTGGAAGAAACAAAAAACTTTTCAGAGGCTCAGAGCCAATGTTAACATCTACAAGAATTAATAATCCAAATACATTCACTGAACAGAAAATGGGACAAATGGAGAACTGCTATATAGCTTTCCATCAAGAAGGAATTCCTTCTTTAAATACTCAGTTCAATCTACATCAGATTTTGAAATAAGTCTTGCAAGTATCTACTTATTTAGCCACCTCTTTCTGGGTAGAAGAAATAATCTCAAACTAGTGTAGCCTCTCTGTGGATGGCCTACTATTGTGAATGAATTATTTACCATTATGACTGTGATCCCAAATTAATCCAGATATAATTGTTTTTTCTGAGCAAAAAGAACCCCCCGCCAAATTCTCTTTCAGTACCTTAAAAAAACAACTTAACTTGCTTCTAGAATACACCCAAAAAGAATAATAGAGAACTAAGTATTATACTAGATAAATATATCTGATTAAGGCCATTGAACATATTGAATGAATTTGGATATACATATTTTAGTTTAGTTACAGCATAAGGCCATTGAACATATTGAATGAATTTGGATATACATATTTTAGTTTAGCTTTACAGCATATGTAACCTGACTTTTATACAAATGTCATCTAAATTCAACAGCTGTATCATGTTACTTTCATGATGTTTTAGAAGAACAAGAGTACCAAAAGTATTCAAAATATATTTCAAAAGTCAACCAAAAAGAAACTTTAAATATTACCTGTTTAAATGTCAGTCCACGTGATAGTACTTCTAGATGAATTTAAAGATAATGGGAAGAACGTACCACTGTCAGGACTTGTGATGTATTCTGCCTAATTTTCCTGCTATAGTACACACTTGCCATATAAAGATTAATTCCTACAGACTTTAGAAGCCAAAGTGAATCTCCCCGGCAACATGAATATTATGACAATGGCTCAATTTTTGGCAATGATTTTCTCACCCAGGATTAGTTTAGGAAGAAATCTGAAGACATGGACACAAATCTGCTATGACAGTTTTCACTTGAAACTAGGGCAAAAATAACATGAATGTAATTCACGTGGTTTTAGAATAATTGTTAAAAAGTAGTACAACCACAAGCAATGACCCAAGTCTAACTTTCTAATCAGCACCAAACAGCCAAACACAAACCTGTGTTCCATTATTTCCCAAATGAACCTGCAAAATTATCATGTAAAAACATAAATTTTACACTACACCAGCTAAAAAGTGCCCAGTTGACATTTCTGGTTTTTTCACAGTCAATTGCTTTTTAATGGAAAACTGCTGAATAAAGTATGCAATCTGCTGTTTTAGTAATGTTTTCCCACTCCCTCTATTTTTAAATAATTTAGATTTGGTTCTCTGTATTATCTGTTGTATACTGATCACTAAAATTTATGCTTTCTGAAGAACAATGTCCACCCAGTGGGTATCGGTCTGTTAAAACAAAGCTAGGTTTCACACTTAGAGTAATAATAAAACAGAAGGACAAGGGAAAAAGGGCATGATAGAATTGACAACAGAGTTTTGCTTTTTTACCTAAAATTTCCTGTGTTCTGTGAGACTCTTCAGATTGTGATAGCAGATGTGAGTTCACAAAAGCTTAAAAAAGATGATCTCAAGCACAAGGCAGTAGATGCTAAAAATTCAGTGTTCCTTATTTGTCATCCTTTGTATCAAGCTATAAAGCTTGAGGTTTCAAAGGACTTGACAGCCTCCATCCATAAAAAAGTAAATGTTTTGTTTTGTCATCCTTTGTATCAAGCTATAAAGCTTGAGGTTTCAAAGGACTTGAACAGCCTCCATCCATAAAAAAGGAAATGTTAAAGATTATAAAAATATAGCCTGCTTTTTAATATTTTTTTATTATTATAATGTAGCAGATCCAATTATACCAAACTAGAGTCATTCTCCCATATTTATGAACAAGAATGAAATTAAAGACTTTTTTTTCCCCTAAAAAAAGGCAAATGGAAAATTTAAAGGTCTCTTGTTTTGCAGTTCACGTTCAATTGAACCAATAGATTGGTTCAATTTGGAATAGATATCACAGTGAAGGACAGCATACTCTGTTACTTTGAGAATAACAACAATTTTGTCTTCAGTGCTTTGCTCCTGACCAATGGGAACAATGCGGCACAGAGGGTTCTATAACCAAACTAAACAGCTGTTGGGTTATTACTGAAACGAGATGGGTTAAAACATCACTCATATACACATCTGTAAATATAATAAAGCTGAATTTGTAATTCAGGTGGGTGACTTTTAAACAGCTCATAATATCATAGATAGTGTAGGATGAAACTGCAGACTGGCTTACAATGTGTTTTAATCAGTTGTATTTCAGAATGTTCTACTATACATACGGTACTCTATTTTGTAGAAGTATTACTCATGTTAGACACCATGGCAGGACACTTTTCAGAAGTGGGATGAAAGTGTTGTTAGTTGGGACTGTAGTGATTTTTTCGTCAAATCATACTACTGAAGTATGGAAGTGAATTAGGTATATAACAAGGGAAATTGCACCATCAACTTTTTTTCCATTTAATAATCAATGCCTTTGTTTTACAGATATTCATATTCACTTCTAAAAGTACATAAATAATTTGCAGATATAGTTATGTTGCACACTAGAGAGTATTATTATTTTCAAATTATGATCTTTAACATAAAAGATATTTATATGAGTATGTCTCGATTGATTAAATATTGTACTGCATCAAAACTGATGACAATTTACTACTCCACAGTTAGAAATTTATCATCTATCAATAAAGAGAAAGAGCAAAGTATGGTCCAAAATGGCAGACTATGACTAATTTAAAAAATAATCTTATGGAAAATGGGATTGATTTTATTCCAATTCATCAGAAAGCTATTTTTCCAGATATTTAAATATTAAATATGTGAAATGGTCACAGAGCAGTACCATAAGCGAAGAATAAATTGCTGTATTGAATTACAAGACTACAACCTCCCATTGCCAGCACAGACTTTTATTTTATGCTTATCATCCTACATTTTTTTTGCAAAATTAAAATAAACACAAAGTTATAAAGGGAATTACTCTGGACAATATGCAAATTATTGAAGCACTTTACAGACTGCACAATGGCTTCAGCACATACATGCATACGTACAACTCTCATTATAAGGCAGATTGAGGTCAGTACATGGCCCTGAGAAATAACCCAAAATAAATCCTGACAGAGAGGCTATATGAAGGGTGGCTGTAAGAAGCAACACATACTTACCAGTAAACAGAATAGGCCTTGTCTTATAATGTTGGTAAGGAATGTGCAGCTTATTTTGGTGCCAATTCCAGCTTACAAGTCTGGTTGATTTTTAGCATGCCTGACTCACTTTTCAAACCCTTTACTTCTCCAGCTTCAACTTCTTTCTCCGCACAGCATCTTGTTGTTTTCTTCCAGGCAAACTTGACAAAATACAGCATGACCTTTCCTTCTCCCTCATTTTGGGGAACACATACTGTTCTGACACTTGTCTCCTTCCCTTCTTCCTCAGCATTGTCTCTGGGTAAATTTTATCCATGATCACTCATTCAGTTATTAATAATAGGTCAACAAGTCTGCTGTTTTGATTCACAACACATCCTTCCTTCCACAGTAAAGTCATATTTTTTCTCCTTTCAGAATTTGAAATAGCATACTAAATAACTGACATTAAATCATTTAATATTTTAAATATACTTAAAAATTAAAAAAAAATTAGAAAAGGAGAAGGACAGAGAAAATGTAAACATGCCTAATTCTATAATTTTGAATAACAACCCCCAAACTTCAGAATATTATACATACTCAGTTCTAACAAAAAATTATTAAGTTGAAAAGTTGGGGCTTTTCTTCTTCTTATCAGAAAAAGATTTGTCAAGCTAAAAACAGAATCAAGTCTCCTAACTGACCTCATCCATCAACTGATCTCTTCCCATAAACTGTATTTGATCTTTTTCCTGGCAAGAATAAGTGCTAACTGATGCTTGAGTATGCAAATATTAGATTTTTCTGGGTTGGATTTATCTCACCTGATTTGAAAGGTATGTTGTATTAAAATCTATATCCAAGCTGGTCACCCAAGAGCAGCAAAGGGGAGTAAAGGTACTTTTAGGATGTGATTGACCCAACATGCTACAGATATCTCTTTTGGGTTGAAAAGAACTGCACCTTTGAATTCCTTATTTTACTATATAGGGCTTCTATAAAGGCAATTGGGAAAAATACCTCTTCTACACTATAGTTGTCTGCTTCTCGTCTGACCGGTCCCAGCCTAACTAAAGCTTGTTTGAGAGAAGTAAATAAAATTCCCAACTTTAGCTATCAAGGATCACTTTATAGTTGGTATCACTGGTGACAATCACCTCCCCCACCCCGCCCCCAAAAATAAAATTGTGGAAATAACAAATATAAATTAGTAGTAATTATCCCACTCTTCTAGGTGCTAGTATTCAACTGGAGCAGTATGGGGTGGTTTGGTTCTTGAGGAAGATAACAAGACAAGTGACCAGAGCCAGGATAAATACCAGGAAGTTCAAATGAGAATATAATGAAATGTAGGGGAGAGGGCGTCTGTAAGGTGGTTTAAAAAGGACAGATTGTTTTCTCTAGAAAAGAGAAGTTTAACTGTGGACAAAGTAATGTTGCTCCAGTAAGCAAAAGGTTGTTTGTTATAATGACAAGAGTGATTATTCTCTGTGTGCATTGAGAGTGGGGCATAAATAATCAGGTTAAATTGCAGCTAAGGCAGTTCAGGGCAGTATTAGGAAAAGCCTTTATAAGAGTAGTTAAGCAACAAACCTGGCTATACAGGAATTGTGTAGTGACATGCTTTCAGTGACAATTCAGACAAATATCTGTGAGGGTTTATGGTCTTGTCTCAAAGAATGAAGATGGAGTAAATGACATGTGGAAGATATTTCCATTTTTTGAGTCCATGACAATGAATCCATATATACAGTTTCACCACTGTGAATTCTGTGTTACTTTCTATTGGTGGATCCTTTAATTTAAATGACTACAGTGTATATTGACTTCTGTGATGAAATTGCATTTACACATAGCACTTTCTTGGTGTCTCTGTTGGAGTTAATTTAAGCCATGGATTTCACTAACTTGCTTTCTGTTTGATAAGAAATGTAAGATATAAGTGGTTTGTTCTGTAGAAATGTTTTATTGATCCTTACACTGAAAATAAATGACTTTTTCTTATTATGTCGATTTGCTCTCTTTCCAGTTAGTCTAAACAGTTATCCACAAAGTACAAATATGTACCTCAACCCTTTGAATTCCTTAATTTTATATATAGGGCTTCTATAAAGGCAATTGGGAAAAATACCTCTTCTACACTATAGTTGTCTGCTTCTCGTCTGACCGGTCCCAGCCTAACTAAAGCTTGTTTGAGAGAAGTAAATAAAATTCCCAACTTTAGCTATCAAGGATCACTTTATAGTTGGTATCACTGGTGACAATCACCTCCCCCACCCCGCCCCCAAAAATAAAATTGTGGAAATAACAAATATAAATTAGTAGTAATTATCCCACTCTTCTAGGTGCTAGTATTCAACTGGAGCAGTATGGGGTGGTTTGGTTCTTGAGGAAGATAACAAGACAAGTGACCAGAGCCAGGATAAATACCAGGAAGTTCAAATGAGAATATAATGAAATGTAGGGGAGAGGGCGTCTGTAAGGTGGTTTAAAAAGGACAGATTGTTTTCTCTAGAAAAGAGAAGTTTAACTGTGGACAAAGTAATGTTGCTCCAGTAAGCAAAAGGTTGTTTGTTATAATGACAAGAGTGATTATTCTCTGTGTGCATTGAGAGTGGGGCATAAATAATCAGGTTAAATTGCAGCTAAGGCAGTTCAGGGCAGTATTAGGAAAAGCCTTTATAAGAGTAGTTAAGCAACAAACCTGGCTATACAGGAATTGTGTAGTGACATGCTTTCAGTGACAATTCAGACAAGTATCTGTGAGGGTTTATGGTCTTGTCTCAAAGAATGAAGATGGAGTAAATGGCATGTGGAAGATATTTCCATTTTTTGAGTCCATGACAATGAATCCATATATACAGTTTCACCACTGTGAATTCTGTGTTACTTTCTATTGGTGGATCCTTTAATTTAAATGACTATATTGTATATTGACTTCTGTGATGAAATTGCATTTACACATAGCACTTTCTTGGTGTCTCTGTTGGAGTTAATTTAAGCCATGGATTTCACTAACTTGCTTTCTGTTTGATAAGAAATGTAAGATATAAGTGGTTTGTTCTGTAGAAATGTTTTATTGATCCTTACACTGAAAATAAATGACTTTTTCTTATTATGTCGATTTGCTCTCTTTCCAGTTAGTCTAAACAGTTATCCACAAAGTACAAATATGTACCTCAAGAAGGAATCCCAATTTTGCTCTTTCCAGCAATCTAATAGAACATTTGGCTTTTTTATGTATAATAGAAGTAACATAAAAATTTGCTCAAACCTTGTTTTATATACTGAGATTGTTAACAGTGATCTTTCATTTAATAATGAAATATTCATTATTAAATTATTTAATAATGAAATATTCATTGTAATATATTATTACAATGAACTTTTAAAACTTCAGTAGAGAAAACAAGATAATTAGTTGCAGACGTTCTTCATCACGAAATATGATGAATTGGTAATTACTGACATAGACTTTGTCCTGAGGAAAAATATACAATGTACTTACAGATGCCAAGAACACCAAATTAAGGAATAGCATCTTCTATATCAGAAATCGCACAACCAACAAAGATCAGACTAGCCTCTGTGCCTCACATATTAAAGAAAAAGGAATAATAAAACATCTTAAAATGATGTTAACATTCAGACACTGGCAATTTCATCCATATGATGTCACTCATCACTAAAGTCTTTTAAAGCTTTTTCTTTTTTATTTTAAGAATACGGGATAATTGATGTAAAACACATAGCAGTTTTTCAATTCTGAAAATGTAGTGAGTAAACTTATCTTTTTCTCTCTAAAGAAAGAAGTTGACAAAGCCCGGTAGTTAATAGTGATTATAATAAAAATATTTGTTATCCTAAAGGATTTTATTTATTTTGAGTCAGTAAAAGTAATAAAAAGAGTCTTATTGATTTCAGAAAAACGGAACACTAAATCAGAAATTTTGATGAAAGGACGTTTTCACTGATGTTCAATAATGTGCTGCATTCATGAAAGGAGAAAAAAAATTACAAATTACATCTTCTATACATAGTGTACTCTTGGGTATGAGAAGCAGTTCAATATACAAGAAAAAATACTGCTTATCAAGAGCTCTGCAGGACTCCGGTGATTGCATTCAATAAATAAGAAATTTACATCAAAATAAGGCCTCATTAGCTATAAATTTTTGAGCTGCCCATTGGACAGGTGATACAGAGGCTGATTCTGCTCAGAGCCCAGGCAATTCATGCCTCTCTATCCACTCTGCAGGACTCCGGTGATTGCATTCAATAAATAAGAAATTTACATCAAAATAAGGCCTCATTAGCTATAAATTTTTGAGCTGCCCACTGGACAGGTGATACAGAGGCTGATTCTGCTCAGAGCCCAGGCAATTCATGCCTCTCTGTCCAGATCTTGTTATTTAGTCCTTCAGGCATGGGCAGTGACTGTGCGATGCCGGAGAACAGCATGACTACCAGCAGGACAGTACCCCAAAATTCGGACCTAGTCCGTGACTTCTAAAAAGTGGTGTGGTATCTGTTCTGATGACAAATGTGTCCACATTCCTGAGTTTCATTGCACGTCTTGCCAGAACTACTCACGTATGCATATGATCGCCTCACAGAAACATTACACAATATATGAACTAGAAGAAAGTTTTGTTAATTTAGTCATGTAACTTAGGTGACTCCACCTAATACTGTCTGTGTTTCTCCATAAAAAGGAAAATTCAGAAATGGGCAAACACAGAGATTTTTTTTTTTTTTAAGTTATGTTTAAAATATTTACTGCAAGCATGTGTCACAGAAAGGTTTGCTACCTAACCTTCACACACACACTTCAGAAGCAGTTGGGCTTGTTTGAAGTGTGACTGTCACTTTGAAAGCTGAATCAGATTTGCTGATCCAGATCTAGCGCTCTAAATGAACGTTACACTTCAAACAAGCCCAGTTGCCTTTGAGGTGCTGTAGAGCTACTGTTTCTGTTTGAAGTTCATTATCCTACTACATTACTACCAATTTAATGTTACATCTGTCCTGTCTTACTACGTTGTGTCTCCAGATAACTAAATAAACACAGATGATGATGTTCAGGACAGAGTATACGTGACAGCTTTGAGCTCTTCTATGCAGGAAAGCTCAGTTTAGGTTTACAGCTATCACCGCAAGATCTGAAAGAGTCATATGAAGGGGAAAGGAAATAAAAATTACCTTTCTAAGGTAGTGTTTTAGTGAAATACATGCACACTTACAAACGCACGCATACAGACTATTAAATACTTTCACCAGATATGTTTAAATCTCATAACCCACTAGACTCAGACTATAAATTAGTCCTTCTTTATCACTCTGCATTCGCAGTAGCTAACGTCAAGAGAAATGGAAAACATTATTTTAATAATACTGATTCTAAGAAATCCCGGTGTATTTACAACATAAACAAGCCATGTTTATATTATGCCTCCCCTGTGAAACAGAATGCATACAGGCTCATTCCTACCTGCCCATAGATATGTCTGTTAGATTCACTGCAGAGAAATACTTCACAAACTTCTTGCATTTTACTGTATAATATTCAGTTTATGATTTGTATTTCTCCAAGATGTGCTAACCCCCAAGATTCAGAAATTAAAAAAAAAAATCCAAACCAAAACAAAAAATCCAAACTAGCTACCGTGTAAAAAAGTGTATGTTAAATACATATTTTCCCTGGGTATATTTATTTACAGTATACTTCCAGATACAAGACCATTATAAAAATGACAAGTAAACATCCAAACAAAGGCAAACACCAGAAATCCCACAGAAGTGGACACTTGTTTCAGAGCACGCTCATAATTGCCAGCTGGGTTGAAATGCATTAGTACTGTAACCTCATAAATCTTCCCAAAGTTGTTTGCATAACTATGTATTATCATGCAATATTGCTAAATCAGATAACGTTCTATCTTTCCTAAATTGGCTGTTTATATTTCTCATGACAACCACAAGACGGCAACCACAATATACAACTAGACATGTGCTGAAGCTTAGGGTCCCATAGCAGTTCAGAGTGCTTCAAAACATTACAGCTATATTCTCCTCCTTTTTCCCTGGTACCCCTCTTCCTGAAGCCTGTGGATGCAAAGAAATCAAACTCAGTCACAACAGTGGAAAAACTTTGAAGGATTTAGCTTCTAAATTGTCAGTCCCTAGACCCAACCCATCAATTCTTTGAAGCCAATTTATAATTGAAAAGCATATTAACTTAAGACGAAAATTTTTACTGTAGCTGAGCAGAAAGCCACAGTTAGAGCCCATGAGCTTACAGGCAGCTTTCACCCAGGCGCTCTTTCCTCCACCTCTAGCCAGGATGACTTACTCTGGTACCTTTCCCAGCCCGGTAGCAGTGGATGAGATCACGATGCCACAACATAGCCAGCACTCACGAATGAGATTAAGATTGTTAGGTTTAAGTATCACCAAAGTATCCATGACGGTAGCCCTGTATTAAAGTCTGTGCTTGCCCTGATAAACTGATAAGCAATTAATAGCTAACAGCAATTAACTTGCTCAAACAGCTTATTCTGTCAGGTTTCTGAACATGGCTAATGTTTTCTTTGATGGGCAACTGGGCAAAAGGAGGAGATAAATTTGTAAATTAATTATCTGGAAGTATCTCTTCAATAAAACAGAAAGCAAAGAAAAGTAAATAAAGTAAATAAAGGAACCTTCCTTCACTCATCAACTATTTGGCGTATCTATGGAAAAAAAAAAGTCATCATGTGAGAAAGCTGAGAAAAAAGTGATCATTGCAATCAAGAGGATACTAAAATTCAGTGAAAAGCAAAACTTAATAGATGACAGTCTTTCCAGAAGAGAATTTCTTGTACTAGTTTAAAGTTGGTAAAACTGAACAGTTGCTTGTTTGCATAAATTACCAACAAAACTCTATAGTAAGCTGTTAATGTTAAACATTTACCTTTTAGTTCCTTAGTAAAAGGGGAAAATTTCTTATAATTGTAGAGAAATATTTCAATCAAGAGAAATGGGATTTGGCACTTTTGATATGGAGGAAAGTAGATAATGAATTAATGCTACAACACTGCATCATGCCACTCATATATAAAAATAAACTTCCTGGTCATAAAAGCAAGATTTTTCTAAACAGGAAGAACATAAACCCTGCAGAAAATGATACCTCACTAGTTCCCCATTCTCTAGGGAATGTATGTGCTTTGCTACTTGTAAAAAAAGCAGTGGGACTTAGTTAAGTGTAGTGAAGATAACTAATAATTACAGCAATCACACTATACTACACTTTGTAAACTTTGATTTAGAGACATGCAATCCTCTCAGTCTGAAGCCCTGAAATCTCTGTCATCACAAAAAGGTAATTGCCTGGAATATATTTATATATTTATATATATTTAGTATATAGCCATCACCCATTATTTTTGTAAACCCAGTTTACAAAAAATCTTGAATATATCTGTTTCAGGCAGACATATAGTTTAGCACTTCTGAGTTTGTATTGTTTAATAAAGGCTGTGACGAGGAGGAGGTAAAAAATGAAAGAATCCCAGGCATCAGAAATAAAGCAGAAGATAACTCCAGAGATTCTTGTTACGTGCCAAAGTCTACATCCTAGCTGCCTGTAAAACACTGTCCCAGGTGTGGCCATGCAGCCCGCAACTCAGCCCACCTTCAGCTCTCACAGGTACTGCAGCTATCTCACAGTTTGTCTGTAAACTGCCTGCGGGTAACCTGGCAGGCAAAATCCCTGCCTGGGTGCTAAACCACCTAACAGTTCGGAAAGGTAATGCCTCAGTACCCCTGGCAGAGCACCCTGTCTGTGTCTTGACCTGCTTGATGAACTGGTAATCTGACTTCCTTGTCAGCCAAAAGGCTAGTTGCCTGCACTATATTTAGTATATAATCATCACATGTGAATTTACTAAAAGTCTTGGAAGATATCTACGTAGGTAGACAACTATTTTAGCACTACTGGAATGCAAGAAAATCAGTTCATATTATGGAACTGAAGGTGCCACCTCAAGGCACCTCTTTTCCTTCTCATCTTTTTTGAATCAACTGGTTTTCAATACTCTGTAAAGCTGTGTGTTATCTAACGTTTCCATTTCCAGTCTCTATTATTCAAAATTTTATTACCAACTTTATGAATAAGCCACTGAGCTATAGTATAAGTTAACACAATATTTTTATTTAAAGTGAAATATATATGCCTTATATACTAAGAAAGCAATGTATTCTAATGTGGGGGAGAGTAAATGGACATCTAAGAAAAGTACAGTTCCTTCTTTAAATTTTGGAGTTATTTTTCAACTGCATTCAGTGGCCAAAAATAACAAGACTAAATGAATTAAAATGCAGCGACAACATTTCAGTGTTCATTACCCCCTTTTAGACCTTTTTGGAAACAAAAAACAAAACCCAAACAAACCAAAACCCCAAGCATTGCAATCATATCAAAAGACTTTCTCAACAGAAAAAAATGAAATACGAGACTGAACGAGGCTGCTTTGCAAAAATAAGGGGGATAATAAAAGCTATCCTTTTTTGCACTTTATACACAGACACACAAGCCCATATCTGCTGAAACAGAAATACTTGAAAATACCCTTCTCCTCTGATTATGCTGAGCTTTGCATAAAGTTGTATCTTCTGTTTTGCCTCAGGAAGACTATTCAACTTGATTTGCTCTTTTTCTACAAAGTATGTCGAGATTTAAATAATTTTATTTGTCTGTTACTGGGTAGCTTATGTAAAACTGTATGAACATATATGCGTGCAGTCTTTACTAGATCTTCAAACAACACTTTGCATAAGAACCTACACGTATCTTAATTTTTAAATATAAATGAAAAGTTTTATTTCTTTTAATTTATTCTCTAAAGGCCTTCTCTGTAATAACTGGATAGTATTTCATAACTGTCTTTATAAAACATTTAAAAACAAATCTTTGTTTTGGTATCAAAGAATTAATTATGTAAAGAATTATTCATATGACTGATGTCTTCTTCACCTTTCCTATGTGCAGTATCATATTTCTGTTTGTCTATTGATGAAATTTCCATATTAGGACTTCTGTATTCCAGAATACTTGACCAAAAAGGTGAATGTGACAAACTTCAGCTTTATTATCTGAATGTGGTCATTTGGACTTGTTAAGGAAAGAGGGAGATGCGTGTACAAACTGCTTAACATGTTCTTTTTGTTCTTCAAGAATATTTGCTGTAATTTGCAATGATGTTGCTCATCCTGTGTGACTGATCAATGAACCCCTACAACGCAATAAAGCTCAGAGAAGACAGACAAGGATGATGTGCTCATGAAGCTCAGTAAAGAATGTTGGAAGTGGCCACAGCTATCATAAAGGAAGCTGAACTGATCTCAATGCAAGGAGACCAGAGGGTGGCCTTTATTGTAGATAAATGGCTGTACCAGTTGAGCGGGTCAACTGGCTATGTAAATGGCCTTCTCTAAAATAATCAATAGAAAGCATTATTTTCCTGAGCCAGACAGACCAGCGTGGGGATGCTGTATATGTGGCTCAGCCCAACAAAGAGTATAATATTGAGCAAACAGCAAAAGTGACTTTGAAGAGAGCAACAGGTTTGAGCTGGCTTCAACCTATGCATTCCTTCCCAGCAATTAGGAATGCCCAATGCCATGAGAGTTAGCATATAGAGAACGGTAATGGGAATTCTGTTCATTATGTGATTTCACTGTACAGTGCGATTGCTATATTGTGCTTGCATTGCAATCTCAGAATATTGCTGTATCACTTTTCTAAATCAAAATAGCAGGTAATGTCAAATATCTTCAAACAAGTAAATTTGGTATTAAACATTAAACCTTCCTCATATGTAATATCTAAAAGAACCTGGTCAGAGATATTGGGCTCTGATATTCTGAAAACTCAGCAGTAGAAATTCAATAGCTCTCTCAGATTTCTTCACTTCTTTAGAAACTGATGATAATATGTAGACATGTGTGGAGACAATTAGTTTATGTTGGGGCTCTACTAAAAGGACAGACCACGGGACCACATTGTGGATGCAGTCAGAATTTCAAAGCATCTGAATAAAAGTACTGCTCCGAGGGACTGCAAAATATTTCCAGAAGTCTTGACTGCATTGGCAAACCTCTTAGGAGTAACAACATACGAATGATTCAGACTCAAAAGCTTTTTCCGTGAATTAAATTTCTGTTGAGTTCAAATAGGTTTCTATGGTAGCAGTAATGTCATAAATGATTCCCCATGGCTTAAAAGTACCAGGCGGCAATGCCTCTAGCACCTACTGCACTATTTTCAATCAAGAAAAAAAATCATGCTGGGACCCAGATGAGAGATGTGCATCATCAGCCATACCCTCCATCGGATCTGTTAATGTGGCAAAGCTAACCACGTCAGAAAGTTAGCCCCTCACAGTAAATCTTGCTAAACTAGATCCCAAGAATGCTTTAATATTTTGGGAACTTTTAATTCCAAAAAGTAACCTGCATCTTGATACCTAAATCCAATGGAAGGGTTCCTCCTCAAGGATGGAGTTATCAATTTATGTAGTTGGGATTCCCCTACCCTAATGTAGGAGTCTGACTTCAGATGTCTTTCTCAAAAGTCAGTCAGGCTTAGAAGTCTAAACCAGCAAACATCTTTTGAAGGGACAAGAACTAAACTATCAAAACTTGACAAAGAAAGCTGGTGCTTTTATGTAATTTGAAAAATATTAAGAAACCCAAATATATCATCCCATGCATACATAGCTTTGGAAATTTTTCCACCAGCAGTACAATACTTGGAAACACCTTCTCATTAAGGTCAAATATATTGGACATCGTCTCTGGCTGATCCAAGCGAAAGTAATGTAACTTTCCCTTCAGTCCTTATGCTATAACACTCCATACACACAAATTTATTTCATATTAAATCATTTTTATAAATTTGCACTAGAAACTCTACACCAAGGCCTAGCATTTCATCATACTGTGTGGTATGAAAGCAGAGAAAGATATGATTTCTCTCTGAAGGAACTTACAATCTAAGTATAAAAAAGGAGGCAGTAAATTGCGAGGGACAAGTCAGAGACAATGTGACAACATGACAGATAATTGGCTTCAGCTACATACTGCATAATCGATTTTCCTGATAAATCAACAGAAAGGAGAAAAGATAGACATCACAGCCACTCGGGCTGTCAAACAGTAAACCCAGGGGAGAGCCGAATTACACACTTTCACACAGTAGAACCTAGAGCTTGATGGGTCCGTATTGTGTGTGCTCTCCTTCAGTGCTTTGGTTGCTACCTCTTCCTTTCCAGAGTCATGGACCAGCAACATGGGC
>NW_008795923.1:1245012-1255150 GCF_000699145.1 Aptenodytes forsteri | reverse complement strand
CTCAGTGTGTAAAAAATTATAGAAAAGGAGAAGGACAGAGAAAATGTAAACATGCCTAATTCTATAATTTTGAATAACAACCCCCAAACTTCAGAATATTATACATACTCAGTTCTAACAAAAAATTATTAAGTTGAAAAGTTGGGGCTTTTCTTCTTCTTATCAGAAAAAGATTTGTCAAGCTAAAAACAGAATCAAGTCTCCTAACTGACCTCATCCATCAACTGATCTCTTCCCATAAACTGTATTTGATCTTTTTCCTGGCAAGAATAAGTGCTAACTGATGCTTGAGTATGCAAATATTAGATTTTTCTGGGTTGGATTTATCTCACCTGATTTGAAAGGTATGTTGTATTAAAATCTATATCCAAGCTGGTCACCCAAGAGCAGCAAAGGGGAGTAAAGGTACTTTTAGGATGTGATTGACCCAACATGCTACAGATATCTCTTTTGGGTTGAAAAGAACTGCACCTTTGAATTCCTTATTTTACTATATAGGGCTTCTATAAAGGCAATTGGGAAAAATACCTCTTCTACACTATAGTTGTCTGCTTCTCGTCTGACCGGTCCCAGCCTAACTAAAGCTTGTTTGAGAGAAGTAAATAAAATTCCCAACTTTAGCTATCAAGGATCACTTTATAGTTGGTATCACTGGTGACAATCACCTCCCCCACCCCGCCCCCAAAAATAAAATTGTGGAAATAACAAATATAAATTAGTAGTAATTATCCCACTCTTCTAGGTGCTAGTATTCAACTGGAGCAGTATGGGGTGGTTTGGTTCTTGAGGAAGATAACAAGACAAGTGACCAGAGCCAGGATAAATACCAGGAAGTTCAAATGAGAATATAATGAAATGTAGGGGAGAGGGCGTCTGTAAGGTGGTTTAAAAAGGACAGATTGTTTTCTCTAGAAAAGAGAAGTTTAACTGTGGACAAAGTAATGTTGCTCCAGTAAGCAAAAGGTTGTTTGTTATAATGACAAGAGTGATTATTCTCTGTGTGCATTGAGAGTGGGGCATAAATAATCAGGTTAAATTGCAGCTAAGGCAGTTCAGGGCAGTATTAGGAAAAGCCTTTATAAGAGTAGTTAAGCAATAAACCTGGCTAAACAGGAATTGTGTAGTGACATGCTTTCAGTGACAATTCAGACAAGTATCTGTGAGGGTTTATGGTCTTGTCTCAAAGAATGAAGATGGAGTAAATGGCATGTGGAAGATATTTCCATTTTTTGAGTCCATGACAATGAATCCATATATACAGTTTCACCACTGTGAATTCTGTGTTACTTTCTATTGGTGGATCCTTTAATTTAAATGACTACAGTGTATATTGACTTCTGTGATGAAATTGCATTTACACATAGCACTTTCTTGGTGTCTCTGTTGGAGTTAATTTAAGCCATGGATTTCACTAACTTGCTTTCTGTTTGATAAGAAATGTAAGATATAAGTGGTTTGTTCTGTAGAAATGTTTTATTGATCCTTACACTGAAAATAAATGACTTTTTCTTATTATGTCGATTTGCTCTCTTTCCAGTTAGTCTAAACAGTTATCCACAAAGTACAAATATGTACCTCAAGAAGGAATCCCAATTTTGCTCTTTCCAGCAATCTAATAGAACATTTGGCTTTTTTATGTATAATAGAAGTAACATAAAAATTTGCTCAAACCTTGTTTTATATACTGAGATTGTTAACAGTGATCTTTCATTTAATAATGAAATATTCATTATTAAATTATTTAATAATGAAATATTCATTGTAATATATTATTACAATGAACTTTTAAAACTTCAGTAGAGAAAACAAGATAATTAGTTGCAGACGTTCTTCATCACGAAATATGATGAATTGGTAATTACTGACATAGACTTTGTCCTGAGGAAAAATATACAATGTACTTACAGATGCCAAGAACACCAAATTAAGGAATAGCATCTTCTATATCAGAAATCGCACAACCAACAAAGATCAGACTAGCCTCTGTGCCTCACATATTAAAGAAAAAGGAATAATAAAACATCTTAAAATGATGTTAACATTCAGACACTGGCAATTTCATCCATATGATGTCACTCATCACTAAAGTCTTTTAAAGCTTTTTCTTTTTTATTTTAAGAATACGGGATAATTGATGTAAAACACATAGCAGTTTTTCAATTCTGAAAATGTAGTGAGTAAACTTATCTTTTTCTCTCTAAAGAAAGAAGTTGACAAAGCCCGGTAGTTAATAGTGATTATAATAAAAATATTTGTTATCCTAAAGGATTTTATTTATTTTGAGTCAGTAAAAGTAATAAAAAGAGTCTTATTGATTTCAGAAAAACGGAACACTAAATCAGAAATTTTGATGAAAGGACGTTTTCACTGATGTTCAATAATGTGCTGCATTCATGAAAGGAGAAAAAAAATTACAAATTACATCTTCTATACATAGTGTACTCTTGGGTATGAGAAGCAGTTCAATATACAAGAAAAAATACTGCTTATCAAGAGCTCTGCAGGACTCCGGTGATTGCATTCAATAAATAAGAAATTTACATCAAAATAAGGCCTCATTAGCTATAAATTTTTGAGCTGCCCACTGGACAGGTGATACAGAGGCTGATTCTGCTCAGAGCCCAGGCAATCATGCCTCTCCTATCCACATCTTGTTATTTAGTCCTTCAGGCATGGGCAGTGACTGTGCGATGCTGGAGAACAGCATGACTACCAGCAGGACAGTACCCCAAAATTCGGACCTAGTCCGTGACTTCTAAAAAGTGGTGTGGTATCTGTTCTGATGACAAATGTGTCCACATTCCTGAGTTTCATTGCACGTCTTGCCAGAACTACTCACGTATGCATATGATCGCCTCACAGAAACATTACACAATATATGAACTAGAAGAAAGT
Organism: Aptenodytes forsteri; assembly: GCF_000699145.1. NCBI lineage: Eukaryota > Metazoa > Chordata > Aves > Sphenisciformes > Spheniscidae > Aptenodytes > Aptenodytes forsteri. The sequence goes on along the minus strand of NW_008795923.1, from coordinate 1,252,255 downwards.
TTTGTTAATTTAGTCATGTAACTTAGGTGACTCCACCTAATACTGTCTGTGTTTCTCCATAAAAAGGAAAATTCAGAAATGGGCAAACACAGAGATTTTTTTTTTTTTTAAGTTATGTTTAAAATATTTACTGCAAGCATGTGTCACAGAAAGGTTTGCTACCTAACCTTCACACACACACTTCAGAAGCAGTTGGGCTTGTTTGAAGTGTGACTGTCACTTTGAAAGCTGAATCAGATTTGCTGATCCAGATCTAGCGCTCTAAATGAACGTTACACTTCAAACAAGCCCAGTTGCCTTTGAGGTGCTGTAGAGCTACTGTTTCTGTTTGAAGTTCATTATCCTACTACATTACTACCAATTTAATGTTACATCTGTCCTGTCTTACTACGTTGTGTCTCCAGATAACTAAATAAACACAGATGATGATGTTCAGGACAGAGTATACGTGACAGCTTTGAGCTCTTCTATGCAGGAAAGCTCAGTTTAGGTTTACAGCTATCACCGCAAGATCTGAAAGAGTCATATGAAGGGGAAAGGAAATAAAAATTACCTTTCTAAGGTAGTGTTTTAGTGAAATACATGCACACTTACAAACGCACGCATACAGACTATTAAATACTTTCACCAGATATGTTTAAATCTCATAACCCACTAGACTCAGACTATAAATTAGTCCTTCTTTATCACTCTGCATTCGCAGTAGCTAACGTCAAGAGAAATGGAAAACATTATTTTAATAATACTGATTCTAAGAAATCCCGGTGTATTTACAACATAAACAAGCCATGTTTATATTATGCCTCCCCTGTGAAACAGAATGCATACAGGCTCATTCCTACCTGCCCATAGATATGTCTGTTAGATTCACTGCAGAGAAATACTTCACAAACTTCTTGCATTTTACTGTATAATATTCAGTTTATGATTTGTATTTCTCCAAGATGTGCTAACCCCCAAGATTCAGAAATTAAAAAAAAAAATCCAAACCAAAACAAAAAATCCAAACTAGCTACCGTGTAAAAAAGTGTATGTTAAATACATATTTTCCCTGGGTATATTTATTTACAGTATACTTCCAGATACAAGACCATTATAAAAATGACAAGTAAACATCCAAACAAAGGCAAACACCAGAAATCCCACAGAAGTGGACACTTGTTTCAGAGCACGCTCATAATTGCCAGCTGGGTTGAAATGCATTAGTACTGTAACCTCATAAATCTTCCCAAAGTTGTTTGCATAACTATGTATTATCATGCAATATTGCTAAATCAGATAACGTTCTATCTTTCCTAAATTGGCTGTTTATATTTCTCATGACAACCACAAGACGGCAACCACAATATACAACTAGACATGTGCTGAAGCTTAGGGTCCCATAGCAGTTCAGAGTGCTTCAAAACATTACGGCTATATTCTCCTCCTTTTTCCCTGGTACCCCTCTTCCTGAAGCCTGTGGATGCAAAGAAATCAAACTCAGTCACAACAGTGGAAAAACTTTGAAGGATTTAGCTTCTAAATTGTCAGTCCCTAGACCCAACCCATCAATTCTTTGAAGCCAATTTATAATTGAAAAGCATATTAACTTAAGACGAAAATTTTTACTGTAGCTGAGCAGAAAGCCACAGTTAGAGCCCATGAGCTTACAGGCAGCTTTCACCCAGGCGCTCTTTCCTCCATCTCTAGCCAGGATGACTTACTCTGGTACCTTTCCCAGCCCGGTAGCAGTGGATGAGATCACGATGCCACAACATAGCCAGCACTCACGAATGAGATTAAGATTGTTAGGTTTAAGTATCACCAAAGTATCCATGACGGTAGCCCTGTATTAAAGTCTGTGCTTGCCCTGATAAACTGATAAGCAATTAATAGCTAACAGCAATTAACTTGCTCAAACAGCTTATTCTGTCAGGTTTCTGAACATGGCTAATGTTTTCTTTGATGGGCAACTGGGCAAAAGGAGGAGATAAATTTGTAAATTAATTATCTGGAAGTATCTCTTCAATAAAACAGAAAGCAAAGAAAAGTAAATAAAGTAAATAAAGGAACCTTCCTTCACTCATCAACTATTTGGCGTATCTATGAAAAAAAAAAAGTCCTCATGTGAGAAAGCTGAGAAAAAAGTGATCATTGCAATCAAGAGGATACTAAAATTCAGTGAAAAGCAAAACTTAATAGATGACAGTCTTTCCAGAAGAGAATTTCTTGTACTAGTTTAAAGTTGGTAAAACTGAACAGTTGCTTGTTTGCATAAATTACCAACAAAACTCTATAGTAAGCTGTTAATGTTAAACATTTACCTTTTAGTTCCTTAGTAAAAGGGGAAAATTTCTTATAATTGTAGAGAAATATTTCATTCAGGGGAAAAGAGAAATGGGATTTGGCACTTTTGATATGGAGGAAAGTAGATAATGAATTAATGCTACAACACTGCATCATGCCACTCATATATAAAAATAAACTTCCTGGTCATAAAAGCAAGATTTTTCTAAACAGGAAGAACATAAACCCTGCAGAAAATGATACCTCACTAGTTCCCCATTCTCTAGGGAATGTATGTGCTTTGCTACTTGTAAAAAAAGCAGTGGGACTTAGTTAAGTGTAGTGAAGATAACTAATAATTACAGCAATCACACTATACTACACTTTGTAAACTTTGATTTAGAGACATGCAATCCTCTCAGTCTGAAGCCCTGAAATCTCTGTCATCACAAAAAGGTAATTGCCTGGAATATATTTATATATTTATATATATTTAGTATATAGCCATCACCCATTATTTTTGTAAACCCAGTTTACAAAAAATCTTGAATATATCTGTTTCAGGCAGACATATAGTTTAGCACTTCTGAGTTTGTATTGTTTAATAAAGGCTGTGACGAGGAGGAGGTAAAAAATGAAAGAATCCCAGGCATCAGAAATAAAGCAGAAGATAACTCCAGAGATTCTTGTTACGTGCCAAAGTCTACATCCTAGCTGCCTGTAAAACACTGTCCCAGGTGTGGCCATGCAGCCCGCAACTCAGCCCACCTTCAGCTCTCACAGGTACTGCAGCTATCTCACAGTTTGTCTGTAAACTGCCTGCGGGTAACCTGGCAGGCAAAATCCCTGCCTGGGTGCTAAACCACCTAACAGTTCGGAAAGGTAATGCCTCAGTACCCCTGGCAGAGCACCCTGTCTGTGTCTTGACCTGCTTGATGAACTGGTAATCTGACTTCCTTGTCAGCCAAAAGGCTAGTTGCCTGCACTATATTTAGTATATAATCATCACATGTGAATTTACTAAAAGTCTTGGAAGATATCTACGTAGGTAGACAACTATTTTAGCACTACTGGAATGCAAGAAAATCAGTTCATATTATGGAACTGAAGGTGCCACCTCAAGGCACCTCTTTTCCTTCTCATCTTTTTTGAATCAACTGGTTTTCAATACTCTGTAAAGCTGTGTGTTATCTAACGTTTCCATTTCCAGTCTCTATTATTCAAAATTTTATTACCATTTTTATGAATAAGCCACTGAGCTATAGTATAAGTTAACACAATATTTTTATTTAAAGTGAAATATATATGCCTTATATACTAAGAAAGCAATGTATTCTAATGTGGGGGAGAGTAAATGGACATCTAAGAAAAGTACAGTTCCTTCTTTAAATTTTGGAGTTATTTTTCAACTGCATTCAGTGGCCAAAAATAACAAGACTAAATGAATTAAAATGCAGCGACAACATTTCAGTGTTCATTACCCCCTTTTAGACCTTTTTGGAAACAAAAAACAAAACCCAAACAAACCAAAACCCCAAGCATTGCAATCATATCAAAAGACTTTCTCAACAGAAAAAAATGAAATACGAGACTGAACGAGGCTGCTTTGCAAAAATAAGGGGGATAATAAAAGCTATCCTTTTTTGCACTTTATACACAGACACACAAGCCCATATCTGCTGAAACAGAAATACTTGAAAATACCCTTCTCCTCTGATTATGCTGAGCTTTGCATAAAGTTGTATCTTCTGTTTTGCCTCAGGAAGACTATTCAACTTGATTTGCTCTTTTTCTACAAAGTATGTCGAGATTTAAATAATTTTATTTGTCTGTTACTGGGTAGCTTATGTAAAACTGTATGAACATATATGCGTGCAGTCTTTACTAGATCTTCAAACAACACTTTGCATAAGAACCTACACGTATCTTAATTTTTAAATATAAATGAAAAGTTTTATTTCTTTTAATTTATTCTCTAAAGGCCTTCTCTGTAATAACTGGATAGTATTTCATAACTGTCTTTATAAAACATTTAAAAACAAATCTTTGTTTTGGTATCAAAGAATTAATTATGTAAAGAATTATTCATATGACTGATGTCTTCTTCACCTTTCCTATGTGCAGTATCATATTTCTGTTTGTCTATTGATGAAATTTCCATATTAGGACTTCTGTATTCCAGAATACTTGACCAAAAAGGTGAATGTGACAAACTTCAGCTTTATTATCTGAATGTGGTCATTTGGACTTGTTAAGGAAAGAGGGAGATGCGTGTACAAACTGCTTAACATGTTCTTTTTGTTCTTCAAGAATATTTGCTGTAATTTGCAATGATGTTGCTCATCCTGTGTGACTGATCAATGAACCCCTACAACGCAATAAAGCTCAGAGAAGACAGACAAGGATGATGTGCTCATGAAGCTCAGTAAAGAATGTTGGAAGTGGCCACAGCTATCATAAAGGAAGCTGAACTGATCTCAATGCAAGGAGACCAGAGGGTGGCCTTTATTGTAGATAAATGGCTGTACCAGTTGAGCGGGTCAACTGGCTATGTAAATGGCCTTCTCTAAAATAATCAATAGAAAGCATTATTTTCCTGAGCCAGACAGACCAGCGTGGGGATGCTGTATATGTGGCTCAGCCCAACAAAGAGTATAATATTGAGCAAACAGCAAAAGTGACTTTGAAGAGAGCAACAGGTTTGAGCTGGCTTCAACCTATGCATTCCTTCCCAGCAATTAGGAATGCCCAATGCCATGAGAGTTAGCATATAGAGAACGGTAATGGGAATTCTGTTCATTATGTGATTTCACTGTACAGTGCGATTGCTATATTGTGCTTGCATTGCAATCTCAGAATATTGCTGTATCACTTTTCTAAATCAAAATAGCAGGTAATGTCAAATATCTTCAAACAAGTAAATTTGGTATTAAACATTAAACCTTCCTCATATGTAATATCTAAAAGAACCTGGTCAGAGATATTGGGCTCTGATATTCTGAAAACTCAGCAGTAGAAATTCAATAGCTCTCTCAGATTTCTTCACTTCTTTAGAAACTGATGATAATATGTAGACATGTGTGGAGACAATTAGTTTATGTTGGGGCTCTACTAAAAGGACAGACCACGGGACCACATTGTGGATGCAGTCAGAATTTCAAAGCATCTGAATAAAAGTACTGCTCCGAGGGACTGCAAAATATTTCCAGAAGTCTTGACTGCATTGGCAAACCTCTTAGGAGTAACAACATACGAATGATTCAGACTCAAAAGCTTTTTCCGTGAATTAAATTTCTGTTGAGTTCAAATAGGTTTCTATGGTAGCAGTAATGTCATAAATGATTCCCCATGGCTTAAAAGTACCAGGCGGCAATGCCTCTAGCACCTACTGCACTATTTTCAATCAAGAAAAAAAATCATGCTGGGACCCAGATGAGAGATGTGCATCATCAGCCATACCCTCCATCGGATCTGTTAATGTGGCAAAGCTAACCACGTCAGAAAGTTAGCCCCTCACAGTAAATCTTGCTAAACTAGATCCCAAGAATGCTTTAATATTTTGGGAACTTTTAATTCCAAAAAGTAACCTGCATCTTGATACCTAAATCCAATGGAAGGGTTCCTCCTCAAGGATGGAGTTATCAATTTATGTAGTTGGGATTCCCCTACCCTAATGTAGGAGTCTGACTTCAGATGTCTTTCTCAAAAGTCAGTCAGGCTTAGAAGTCTAAACCAGCAAACATCTTTTGAAGGGACAAGAACTAAACTATCAAAACTTGACAAAGAAAGCTGGTGCTTTTATGTAATTTGAAAAATATTAAGAAACCCAAATATATCATCCCATGCATACATAGCTTTGGAAATTTTTCCACCAGCAGTACAATACTTGGAAACACCTTCTCATTAAGGTCAAATATATTGGACATCGTCTCTGGCTGATCCAAGCGAAAGTAATGTAACTTTCCCTTCAGTCCTTATGCTATAACACTCCATACACACAAATTTATTTCATATTAAATCATTTTTATAAATTTGCACTAGAAACTCTACACCAAGGCCTAGCATTTCATCATACTGTGTGGTATGAAAGCAGAGAAAGATATGATTTCTCTCTGAAGGAACTTACAATCTAAGTATAAAAAAGGAGGCAGTAAATTGCGAGGGACAAGTCAGAGACAATGTGACAACATGACAGATAATTGGCTTCAGCTACATACTGCATAATCGATTTTCCTGATAAATCAACAGAAAGGAGAAAAGATAGACATCACAGCCACTCGGGCTGTCAAACAGTAAACCCAGGGGAGAGCCGAATTATACACTTTCACACAGTAGAACCTAGAGCTTGATGGGTCTGTATTGTGTGTGCTCTCCTTCAGTGCTTTGGTTGCTACCTCTTCCTTTCCAGAGTCATGGACCAGCAACATGGGCTATGCTACCTTTTGACACAGCTCACTTTTCAGTGGGAGCTGTCATTTCCATTCTTTTTCTCATCTTTATGTCGAAATAACATTGTGAGTGTAAACACAGGAAATACATTCCTCCCCTTCCTGATTAACAGTAAAGTTGTCTTTGCAGCAAAATGAAGCAGTTTTGAAAAGTGCATTAAATTCTAAGCAGGAAAGTAAATGAATAAAATAATGGCAGAAGTATGAACAATAACTGAAACTGATGTGAATAAAAATAAAATATGTAAACAGTAGCTAACAGTGTTATAAGTTAAAAAAACCCCAAATGAATCCCAGGATAAGAAATTGAACAAGACAGAAGTAACCTCCAGATTTCAGTGATCTTCTACAATGGAATGGCATAACAATTAATTAAAAATATATGTAACATTTAAGTAAAAGAATATGTTGTGGTTTAACCCTACAAGCTAAACACCACACAGCCGTTTGCTCACTCCCCCCACCCCCCGTGGGATGGGGGAGAGAATTGGAAGAGCACAAGTGAGGAAAAAAACTCGTGGGGTGAGATA
>NW_008795923.1:1214756-1244999 GCF_000699145.1 Aptenodytes forsteri | reverse complement strand
CAATTGCTCACCACCCACCGACCGATGCCCAGCCAGTTCCCGAGCAGCAGTCACCGCCCCCCGGCCAACTCCCCACAGTTTATATACTGAGCATGACGCCATATGGTGTGGAATATCCCTTTGGCCAGTTTGGGTCAGCTGTCCTGGCTGTGCCCCCTCCCAGCTTCCCGCTGGCAGGGCATGAGAAGCTGAAAAGTCCTTGACTAGTGTAAGCACTGCTTAGCAACAACTGAAACATCGGTGTGTTATCAACATTGTTCTCATCCTAAACCCAAAACACAGCACTGTACCAGCTACTAGGAAGAAAATTAACTCTATCCCAGCCAAAACCAGGACAGAATAGTATATAAAAATAGCAGTGAAGAATATAAGAACAAGTATATTATTGCAAGGCACATGGGTTTTCTGACAGGCATGAGAATTAACCATGCCTGTTTGTGTTTATGAAGACCTAGGCAACAGCAGTACATTCTTCTGTAGCCCACCAAAAGCTGCAAGTAGAAACTTGATACACTTCAAGGGTAAAGGCAAAATTACATACTCTGGCCAAACCTATGCTAATTACACTTCCTCAGCCTTCAAAACAGGGTAACCTACTGGCAAATTGCTCAGTGGCTTGCTATCTCTGGCTCATGAAAACTCCCAAACCAAACCTGGGACTTGCTTTGGGTGAGAGCTAGTTGTCCTGGGGATAAATTGTGCTGGGACCATTCTAACAGTTTACAGCTATGGACGATCACCTCCAGCCACAGGGAATCTCTACGGTGTAGCGGTGGATTAGAGTCAGGGCTGTCCTTCACTACTGCCGCGTTCCTGGAGACAGATTAAACAAAGACTAGGAGATCCTTGCATCCAAGGACAGAAAAGTATAGGATAGAAAAACAAGAAAAAACTGTTCTGTGCTTCCCTTCCCTTCGTGTGCCTTCCGGGATAAGCAGCAGTGTACATTTATGCCAGCTACAGAGGTGTCTGCCTCCACAGCCTGCAATTCCCAGATTGCAACATGAGCTGTCCACACGGCTGGCAGAATAAAAAAATAATCTGCAGATGGCTGTTGTAGCATCTGGTTGAGATTTAAGACTCAAGATGTCCTGCAGTGGCTTCCAGTCCCTGACTCCCTGACTGTGCTAGGAATTCCTGAGTGTTTGCCATAGCATTGCCACTTTCACTCTCCTTCCTGGTCCTGACCTTGGGCAAATGCTTTTGTTCAGGCCAAATAAAGTTCATTTATACAATCAGAACAACCTCATCTCCTCTGCTCTCAGCTGGAGAGTGTATGATATCATGAGCTGTGACAGAGATACAGTCTGAAGGAGACCTCATCCTCAGGTGCAGCTCTAGAGCGAAGAATAAAAGCTCACAGTTTGCTAGAGGTCAGATCTTCATAAAAATGTAATTTTCCATGGGACCCTGTACAAACCCTTTTTGTTCCTTAGGCACACTAAGAAATGAATAACCACAAAAATGTCATAATTTTTGTCATGTGAGAATAGAATATTTTAAGGGGAGACCAAGAAGTGGCAAGAATGACATGCCTTCTGGGATACCTTTGGAGGATTTTGGACTAGCTAAAATATGTAGATACAAGTCACACATTTATAGTTACCAAAAAGGAATTATACCACAAGATAGTCCCTGAAAACCTGTCTCCTTACCCTGTAAGGCATATTTTCTTTGCAGAAGTAACTAAATATTGCATGCTAGAACTGCCCCCAGGTGTATGCCACCTGGACAGCTGGTCCTGGAGTTGGAGGTTGAATGAGATCTTCAAACTGTACCACTGTAACAGCTCAGACTTGTCCTCAAAGGGATGTAAGAACAGGAAAATTAACAGGGATGTTATGCTGTTTGTGGGCAGGAGGTCATAAGACCAGACTGTACTATGGAAGAAAAAGGTAAAGCAGTATCTAGAAAGTACATGTTTTCTCCCTACAGTAGCACCCAGGAAGAAAGGTCGTTCGTACGTGAGCAGTATGCTTGTTTCTGGTGACTGTGTAATTCACAGCATTGAAACTCACTATCATTTCCAGTCTTTTCCTGCCTCCTGGAGAAAAAATAGACCTACCATGGACTAATTGTGACTGCAAAATGCAATTTGAGACAGGCTATGTCATATAGATCACATTATATATCTCAATTTAGAAATACTAAACAGATTATGAACACTTATTCCTATGTTTACCCTTCACCTGCTTTTACCAACTTCATTTGGATTTGGGTTCTGACTTAAAACAGGTGTAAATGTGTGAGAAAATAAAAATGAGGAAAGACTACCAGTGTGACTGCATAGCCTCGTGTCAGACTTTCCAGCTACAGTCCATGTAATTTATGACAAACCATGTTCTTTTAAATAGCCAGGCAGGTAATTCACATATTGATTAACTGGATCTAATAGTAAACAATACATCTTGAGAAACTGCATCTTTTCAAAGATGTTGTTTAAACATATAGTTATCAATCAAAATGGATTCCTTTTCAAGATAAATATTGATGCTTACCCAATATTTTAAAATCAATTGAGTTGAACAAGTGGTTAGTTCTGTATCTGTTTTCATCTGCTTTAAGAGAAATATCAAAGACACTGTTTATGGAACAAATAAAAACTTATTATGAAATTTGAGGATGATACTTGAAAAAGAAAACTAATTTAAAGGTAACAGTTCCTAATAAAGCTTCAGTAATGATACTTGCCTGAAAAAAAGCCCCCAAATCCTTCTGAAACTAAATGGAAATATAAAACTCTTTTTGCATGACTACAAGAAGAAATAGATTTCTAGTGTAAGCTTGAGCTAATAATGTTTCAGTAATTTTCTAATTATTTTGCTTTAGCAAAATAGTAGATCACAGAGACAAAGTTCCAAATTTTCAGCTGATGAAAATGAGCAAAATATATTGCAGTCAATAGTAAAGTACTTATTTAATTCACCAGAAAAAAAAGACCATTTTAAGAGGTGCTTCTATCACTTTTGAAATCCAGTAAGGCTTTTTCACAATATGCACAAGCTATTTTTATTTCTTTGATAATTTTTGCAAAGTGGAAACAGTTCTGCTTCTATTCTTATAATCTTGTAACCAAATACATTCTTGCTCTCCTTCCTCCTCTCCCTGGCAGGGATCATGCCCTTCAAGGAGAGGCACAGAATGAGCTCATGACAAGAAGATATTAAGGACTTATGAGAGGAAACCAGCCTCGCAGCACATGCTCTGCATCTAAATCTAACTGGGCATCCATGCTTCAAAGTATCCTCAACTGATTCTTTTTCAATTCTCTCAAAATTAATCTATCTATTCCTCAAATGCAGTACTAGTTGGTTCCATAAATCATGACAAAATTAAAAAATTGTTAATAGTTTTTGATCCTCACGTGGAGGATGTGACGGTAGAGAAGACAGGAGAACTCATTTTACTTTTAATTTTATAAAAATAAAATAAGGTTATTTCTTCAAAGATACTTTTAAAATTAGTATTTTACAAAATGGAGAAACTATTCACTTTATGTAAAATTTATTATGATTTCTCACTATCCACTTTTCAGAATTATGTTAATACTACGCTCAGAACAGAAATTTAAGCAGAGTCAGACTAATCCTGAGAAGTTTTTAAATGTAAGATCTGAAAAGGATTCTTTTTCCATTTGTGTAAAATTTGGATTAAATCTAATTGCAAGAATAATAAAGCCAAGAAGTAACTCAATATGCATCAAAATCAAGAAGTCATGGTAGTAAAATTTGTTCATTATTTGTCTGGGGAATAATCTATTCATATAGAAAAAGTATATGTTTAAGAGAGGGAAAGTTTAATACGTTTAGCAGACCACAGGATGCCTTTCTAGAAGTATCTTCATATGGTTTCTTTCTGCTCACTTGTCCCTAAATATGTTTGGTTTTGTTCTTTCTGTTCAAGTTTTAAGTATTTCTCTTATTTCAAATCATCTGTCTCTTCACACTTCTCCCTTACCCTATGATTATACCTTACTGTACAATTATGCCTTTTACTTTGTAAAATACAAGTTAGGGAATAATAGAGTAAGAAGCCAGTTGATGCTAATAATTTGATATTGTTGGGTCTCTAAGATGTGTAATATAAAGGATGGACATATCTAGATCAAAAATAAGTATTTTACATCCAGACAATAATTAGATATAACAAAGATCAGACAACAAATAACTGATGGATGACAAGCTCTTCTAAAGTTTTTTTGTGCTTGTTTTATTTACATAGATTGAAATGCATCAACAATTTAATCAGAAAACGAGTTGCAAAATTCATTGTATCACTACCAAGGTAACCTTTCATAGGCTTACTACATATGAATGAAAAAGTAATGGTGCAATTCAAAGGTCAGGTGAAATTCAAACTCTACAGAAGGATCATATTCCCACTTCTATCTTTTTGCAAACATAAACTAATTCACACTGCAGCAGCATTAGAATGTAAACGTAACATTGCAAAGAGAGTTTCTCTTAACAAATTTCTTTTAATAGTCTGTCATCATGGCTCCTCAGATAAAGAAAAGCAGTATGCTATATTTGAGATATACAGTTGAGAGTTCTCATAGTATAGATTTTTTCCCCTGGCATTTCCTTTGGGAAACTGAAATCAAGTTTAATCCTTGCCTTAGTATTATATTCAATCATTATTGTATAAAGCATTTATGCATTCCTAGCCAATGACTTCCTTGAGGCACTGAGGAAATTCAAAACATAATCTTTGGTGTAAGCTTTTTCCTCTGATCCGTCATTTGCAATATCAGTATGCTTTCCAATTATTTCTAACTCCAATGTGCTGTAAGCATGAAACAAGTGCTTAAGTAATACTGACCTTTAAAATAATTCCTTTTCTTTCTTGGGGCATGTTTGTTTCTTCTTAGCAGACAACTACTAGCAATTTAATAAACCAGAACTATTGGCGGGGGAAACAATTAGAACAAAATTTCTATCTCACCACTCAAAATGTAATATATTTGTATATATATATAATTACAGTAAAAGGGCTCTATTAGAAGAGTGCAAGAGTGTTATTTAGGTGCCAGTACCAGGATTATGATTGTCTACAGAAGTGCCTCACGCACACAAGCCACTATTATACCATCATTCACAGTTTTGTCTATTGGAACTCAGGATACCTTCTGAGGGGGCACCTCTGTCACGCTTTCACGCTCCCTCAGTCTCTAGACCTGAGACATCTTTCCTATAAAACCTGATATATTTCCAAGAGTTTTCTTTTTGACGATCTGCTTTTTCAGTTGGGAGAGCTGTGTCACTGAAAACTTCCTTCTCCACTCTTACTTCTCATCTGTCTCAGTTTGTGTCCCTCCCCCACAGCCACCAGCCCCTGTTCCCACTGGTGTCTCTGATCCTCCACCGGCTTCCAGACTCCATCCTTAATGATTCATCATTATTTTCCCCTTTCCAGTCCCTGGCTGCCCTTTTCAATCTAATCATTATTTCGTTCTAGTCCAGGATTTTTCCCCTTTGCATGGGAGAGCTTCCTCCTATGCCTCCCCTTGGTTCCACCAAAGGCACCACAGCAGCAAGAGAGAGAAAGGCTCCCAGGTTCATTAGGCAAAAGCTATACAGCAAAAGCAAGACAGACCAGGAGACCTCAACACCAAAAGTATGTTTCAGCATCCATCAACATTAACTATTAGCAGTGCTAATCTGATTGTACAGCTCTAATCTGATTGTGCAATCCATCAAATGTCTTTGTTTAGGCATCTACAGTGATTTTAATTTTAATTCTATGAGTAGCCCTAAACACTAAGCATAGGAGCAAAGCTTAAGTGGGGTTTTCTGAACACTTATGGGGGTTATGTTGTCCTCAAAACTCACATGTTATTCTCAAACTCTATGCTAGTGCTGCTGTTACAGCTAGCAACCACAACACCAGCAGCTACTGCCATTTTAAATGACAGAAGTTTTGCATTATGGGATTTAGATTGAAGAAACACCGTTTTAACCCACTAAAGGAACTGATTTGTCTTGTTATCTGTCACACATGCAATCCCTTCTACCATCTTCTGAGGAATTTAGATGCATTTATAGAGATTATAGCTACATTTTTAGAAACCATTTCTAAATGGTTTTAGAAACCGACTCCATTTTAAAGCAGATTTGCCTGGCAGCATATTCACCTCAGCTATATCTACGCTGGGGAAAAGATACTCTTTCCAGTCGTGGGGCTGGATGTGCCCCAGGCACATCCCCACGTAAATCAGAGTGGTTTATATCTGCATCCATTGTTGCCGGGGAGAGCAACGCCCCGGCAGGCAGGGCAGGCGGGAACAGCAATGGGCTCTGATCACAGCCATGAGCAGCAAAGAACCACAGGGTGGATGCAATGACCCATCAAACACCTGAAGTGAAATTTCAGCATAACCCTTGTGTTCATAGACTTCACAACAGAAATGCACAATTTGCCACCCTGTGAAGGTTTAGGACCAGGACAGTGGCGCTGAACTGTTGAACATCAATATTAAAAGTAAGTAGTGTGAACATGACTAATACTGATGCTCTGTGAACTAATTGTTTACTGTCATTTTGTGGCTGTCCTTTTATACTTTTATTATGCAACTTAGGCATATATTTTAATAAAAAATAAAGATTTCCGCATAGGTGTAAAAAAAAGGTTTTTTTAAACTTTGGCTAAACGCATACTAGATTATGACTGTTCATCCTTAACATATATATTTAACTTCAGCTTTAAAATGTGTTAGAAGATTCAATCAAAATCTTCATTATCATCATTTGTAAAAAAAATAGAACGTCCATGAGACTATGTAAGCTTAAACTTTCATAATTATTAAGATTTTGAGTAATCCCATTTTAAGACTTTGAATGATCTGCTTGGTATAATTCGAACAATTTCAACGTACTGGATACTGATTCTACAAGTGTATTTTGTACATATTAGCATATTATAATATCATGAAAAAACTTTTTATATATGCTTTATAAAGTGATATTCTTTGCCAACAACTATTTCAATATAATAGGAAGGAAGAGAAAACTGAAAGTTGCTGCTGTTGTCAATTAAAACCCCATGAAAATAAGGAATTTCAAGTTTTCATTACTGAGTTTAATTGAAGGATTCCTTGAGGTCTAAACATAAAAATAAACTGAATCTGAGCTGATTTTTTTTTCACAGGTCCTGGCCCTAACTCTTCAGGACCAGGACACTCATGTTTCTATCTTAAACCCCTCCTCACTCATTTAGCCAGAGTAGAGCCTAACTTAGTACAACTTTCCAAATCTGTAGTGCAGAAAAAGTGGAGAACAGAAACATGTGTACCTGTTTTCAGACACACTGGGAGTGACATGGCCTGCTATTTGGGGAGATTTCATCTTTTAGGAGATTGAAAAGTATTGTAAATGTTGAATAATGTTCTTTTCACAATAATTGACTATTTAAACTGCCAGGAGTCAGTCAGTATCTTTAGTAGCTATAAAAATTTACATGTAACCAAAACACGAAAGAGTAGTGTTACTGGTTGCAGAAAAGTAAGTCTGTAATTCGATGCGCTGATCAAGTTACAAGTAGTCAGAGTTCATTTTTTTTTACTAAAATTAGAGCTGAAGATGTTTAGTCAGATACTTCAATTTAATTGAAATATCAGCATATAAACACACAGTATTTAAAACAAACAAACAAGATTATGACTAAGAAACTGTGAGATATCCCGAGTAATCTAAATCCTAGTCTCACATGACAGTCAGTGAGCATTTTATCACAGACTTTCACTGATCATAGTGAGTGGCAATTATCCACGCCTTGAATAGATTAAAAATGACTTTACATTGTAATGCTAACAAAATCACAGTACTTGACAGCCATGTGGCAAAGACAGATAAATAGAAATTTAAAAGGATTTTCTAAATCCATTTAGGCTCATATTTGCCAAGAAGCACACTAGTCATCTTTCGAGGACAGTTTCTCCCAATGTTTCATTGGTCGGGGGACAGTTTTGACCTTTGCTGGCTTTGTGTTTGGTGGGGTTTTCTGTAAGGACCAGTAAGAATGCTGGGATGTAAACTTTGTTTTGATTCATGATGGTGTCAAAGTGAATACAGCTCCTTGAACTGAATAAAATTGAGATTGAATTATTAGAAGGGGAGGATGACTGGGCCTGCTAATGGCTGCAGCAAAGAGTCAAGCTCTCTTTCCATCCCTCTTAACTCAGCATAAAAAGTGTTCAGGAAAGTGTTAGCAGTAACATTTGGACCAGAGTAGGAGGGTACAGCAAAGGGATGGATGGCATTCTTTTATTCTTGCAGAGGAATTTGCCAATCGGCCTTTGCCAAATGAGTTATTTCTCAGTCATTAACAGCTGGTGGTTCTTCTGTATCTGTTTTCCAAGACAAATGCAAATTCCAGAAGAGTAGTAACTGAAAGTATCTACGAGCATCACTGTTATCTAGAAATTTCTTCCTATGCATTACATCTCTGTCATGGAATGACTTCCTCCCATCTATTTTCTGGTGATAGGACTAAGATTTTTCTCAGTAATAATACAGAGGCAAAATGTTACCAAACCAATGAAAATCTGCTCTTCTCCCCAAAGGACATCTTTATATGCATAGATTTCCTTTAAAAGTCAGGCAAAGCACAGTTCTTTCCAAATCTAGATCTTCCTTCTGTGGCTTGAAAGCCTCCTTACTTAAGATGTGTCTCAGAAGCAGGGGGGAAAACAAAACAAACAAACAAACAAAACAAAAAAAACCCAAAAAAGAGAAAAACAGTGGGGAAGTCTAGAAGAAAACAGAAAATGCTAGGTCAGTGCTTCTGTTCTTTTCAGCTCCTTTCTTGAAAGCACATGGAAGCTGGTTTGAGATGTGACATGAGCTGAAGAGGGAGAAAGCCTCTGGTGATGAACTTTTCTTCATTTGCTCTTGCAGATGGTGGCTCATAGCGGAGTCTCAAAGCTGGACATGTTCATCTCAGTTACTAGATGGACATGGGCAGCGGGTGCCCAGGTGCTGGCAGCGGGGGCTGCAGAGGCCTCTGTGAGGAGAGGCCGGGGCTGCCCCGTGCTGGTCACAGCCGGTTCCAGCCGGCTCCAACTGACCCCCCACAGGGCACGGCTGAGCCCCTTAGACAAGACGGTGTCGCCTCTGGAAAAATGTGTTTAAGGGCAAAAAAAAGCCACACAGGGAAAGGAGGAGGGAACGAAAAAGGGAGTGAGAAACCACAGTGTGGACACCAAGGTTAGAGAAGGAAGAGGAGGAGGAGGTGCTCCAGGCACCGGAGCAGACATCCACACTGCAGGCCATGGAGGACCCCACGCCACAGCAGAGGAAAGTGTGAGGAAGAAGGAGCAGCGGAGAGGAGCTGTTATGGACTGACGCCAACTCCCCTTCCCCATCCTCCTGTGCCACTCGGTAGGGGGGGGATGGAGGAGTTGGGAGTGAAGGGGTGAAGTTGAGCCTGGGAAAAAGTGTGGGGGTATGTGGGAGGTGTTATTTTAATTTTTTGTCTTTGTTTCTCACCATCCGAATCTATTTTAATTGGCAATAAGTTAAACTAATTTTCCCCAAGTCAAGTCTGTTTTGCCCATGTGGTAACCGGTATGTGATCTCCCCATCTTTATCTCGACCTATGAGCTTTCTCATCCTATTTTCTCCCCCTGTCCTGTTGAAGAGGGAGAGTGAGGAAGCAGCTGGGTGGGTTTCTGGCTGCTGGCCAAGGTCAGCCCACAACAACAATTAAACCTCTCAGTGGGCCACAGAGAGGAATGCCTAGCTTAAGGGTCCTGGGTATTTCCAGATCCACTCCAGTGGATCTGCTCAGTAAAGCTGTCCAGTAACATCTAGTTTCTGTGAACCCAGGCAAGATTTTTTCAAATAATACTCTTCATCACGATATTGATGTACTGATTTTAAAGTTGTTTCCTCTCCCAGGATGCAACAGATAAGCACCTATAAATTGGCATGCTGTAGCTGAAAACAGAGCTAACCATATGGTACTGTGTCCATTCCCAGTGCATATATAACAATTAAAATTGAAAGGGTGTGGAACAACCTAGATATCATCTGAGCATTGTTCCTTGCAAATCCCTTGCTAACACTGCTACAAGTTCTAATTCCTGATTTCCATTTTGCAATTTTCAATCTCTCAAATGAGTGGAATCAACACGTTGGGCCTGTGTCAGTCCAAATGCCATGGAAAAGTGTTGGAGTGCTTGCAAAGCTATGCCGGGACACCGACGCTCTGCATGTAACAGCATTACCATGAGTGTGCAGCCACATACTTGAGGACCAGGACACCACGCTGTTGCTAAAACGTACATTTGCCAGTGGTACATCTCCCCAGTTGCAGCGCATTGCTGCTATCTCTTTCTAGCTTAGGATTTAACACACTTGGCACAGCTGGCCAGGCGGCAGATCTGCCAGCTAATTGCCTGTCACGAGGTCTGGAGCAGAGGCAGAAATGTTGAGCTGCACAGTGAGATTTGCTGTGGCAGGGAAATGGGAGATGAGGGCCAAAGGATTAGTGTCACACTCAAAATATAGGGCTGCACAGTCACTGGCAATGAGAACGAACTGAAATTGCTTTTCTGTTTGCAAGTTTATTTGTTAATCAAGTAACTCCTAAAGACTTTGAACTATGGAGTTTGGGTAAAAGCTTGAGAAAGGAAACCTCCCTACAATTTTGTTTCTTCCATGGGCAAAAATAAGACATCTATGTGCCAAGAAGGTCTGACACTTGAAAGTGTCAGGTGATCACATAAAATGGGTTTGTAGCTTCAAGAGGTAGGTCACTATTTGGTAAATCCCTGAATCCTATGAAGGTTGAAAAAGAGCTGAAGGAGTTGAGCTGAAAGCTCAGGTAGCTTTCATAGCAACCTGAGAAAGGTTGGAGGTTTGTAATTATGTTTAGGCTTCTGACTTTTTGTTCCTATGAGTAGTAGTTCTGGATTATTTTTTCCCCTCAGTCTCAGAAATGTTCCCAGGATAGAAAAAATTATTTCTGCTTCAGCTTACCTGAGAATAAAGACATTTGGCTTTAAACTTAAGGAAAAAAAACATGCTCAGGTTATTCAAATGAACCAACTCAGGAAAACAAGAAGGATTTAATCTTTGATAGAAAAAAAAATTATCCGGAAAGCATAGGAAGTACATTTTCATTCATATTTGGGAGAAAAATAAATACACTGATATTTTAAGGTATCCGTATATTACCAAAGCTTTCTACTTCTCTCCCCCCCTTACTGTAACCCTCCCAAAACACCTTTTGAAATAGTGTAAAAAATTAAGATTGCTGATGAATGAAAACCAGCAGTTTTAAAAGATGCTGCATAACAGCCGAATTTGATAAAATATAAGCAAATCGCTGTTTTCCTACAGAACTACTGTAGAAAATGTCTGTATATATACTCTATATCTTGTCTAAAGCCATAAGATAATCAAAAACATTGATGTTAAAAATTTACACACATTAAGCTATGCAATTAATAAAACCATCTACGCAAACAAAACAGCCTGAATCATACATGCTGGAATTTAAAAACCCCTGCATTTTCAAAGTAATTACTCTAAAACTTGTGACTAGCTCTATGAAGAATTCCTGAAGGTATGTATCCCTTTAGACAGAACAATTATGGCTTTTCCAGCAGTGGAATAGCTGATGGTGCAATAACAAAATGCATTGGTTTTGCACTTGATTAAAATTAAATAACTAGTTTTCTTTGCAGTTATATGCAGTGAAGTATGTTTTCATTTATTATATAGAGCAATTTTGTTTTAAAAAAACACAGACTCAAGTTCTGCTGTTTCGAATGAAGAAAACACAGCATGTTTAATACCTGCCACCATTTTCTTTTGTATTTTGCTGTTTACATTTCTACTGTGGACCTTAAAGAGCTGTAAAAAAAAGGAGTATTGATACTGCTATTTTGCAGAAGCTCAAGGTCATGCAATGACAGCAACTGGATCTGCATACAAAGTGTCCTGTCTTTTGTTCTGACCATTAGCTTGCACTGTTTCCAGCCATCAAGTAATGGCATTGAGATATCAAAGCACGACAGACTGTTCTAAATGACTCTATATCCATCAGTAATGGCCATCCAGGCATATTAGAACGCATGTATACTTTAAGAGTACATCTACAGAAATGACTTCTTTTCAAGAAACAGTGTTTTCAAAGTATACAGCAATTGTAGTGGTTGTTTAAAGACTAATCTATAAAAATAATACATATATGGATACAGTCAATGTTTGGGATATCTTGCATGGAAGACAGCAGACCTAGCGGTTAAGTGCCTCTTATTATCCCGCTAAACAATACGTAAGAGAAGGGAATAAACTGCAATAGCATACTACTACTGTTTATAATATCAATTTCTTCACTCAGCTTCTGTCGTGTAAACAATTTATAATAATGAGAAATAGAAAACAGAAAGTTTATGTGGGAATAAAGGTAAATTGAGGCCTATAATGAAGACTGTGGAGGTGTAACCTTCACAGAGCAACAGCATGCAAATTGGATTTTTTCATTTGTGGGAAACTGCCCACAAAATTGTACCTTGAAAATCATCATAATATCTGAGTTCTCAATTTAGAATATATTGCAGTTTCTTCTTGAGTTTCAGTTTTATTGCAAGCTTTGCGGTGTATTTCTATTAAGCAAAATTATATACTATACACCCCTTATATTTAAAAACCTGCTTACATTTGTTATTAATAACATTAAGAGATGTTACCCAGGCTTAAAGCCTTTTTTAATATTTTAGCATATATGTCTCATGAACAATCTGTTCTGTCTTCTGTACAGTTTTAGCATCTCAAACTCTGCTTCTAGATGAGTACTTCTAGAAATATATTCTAGGTCTGAGACTTAGAGCCAGAAAAGCAAATCAAATGTATTGTGCCTTTTTTTTACTAAATAACTGAGTTTTATAATTAATTATGACTGTATAATTAATGCCATGTAATTAAAATGCTGAACCAGTGCAATATATACTGACTGAAAATTTTATGCTTCTGAGAGCATCCTCCACAGCTATCCCTTTTACAAAAGGCAGAAATACAAAGTTGTGCAATTCACAGTAATTACAAGAAACCAGAAAACATTTCAGAATAATGTAGCCCAATAATTGAAAAGTTACCATGCATTCAAACAGTTTCAGCTGTCGATTCGACAGTCTTAATGCCAGTTATTAAAACTATGGTTCACACAGGTAATTGCAGGTTTGGAATTCAATGGAATAAAATAAATGATTTAATTAATTTTCTCTCTCATATATTACAAAGTGCACTAAGTTGTTCCTTTAGCAATTTTTTTCTAATTAGCATAAGAACAATCAGTCATAATACAAAAGTGTACTTGTGAAAAAGTCTAAGGAGCTGGGTTTTATTCCGTAATGAACAGCTACATAAACAGTTTCCAATCATCAGGAAACTAGAGGATTTAGGAATGAATAAAACACTGCAATTATTCATCAAGTTTTGGATGACTCTTTTCAGTTACAGTATTTCTCTAAAGTGAAGCTGGATCTGCTTTTGCAATTGTTACAGTGCCCCAGGAAGATCTTGTGCCAAGAGAAGTACTTGTAAAGCAGAACTGCCTTCCCTTCCTATTCTCCCTGCAAGATGCTGGGTGAGTGCAGATTTCCATTCTTCGCTCTTGCTGAAGGATGACATGTAGATGTTGGTAGGAATTGTATTCTGTATCTGAACAGGATTCTTTGTATGTAACAGGACTTTTGGTCATTATTAATTATAAATTCAAAAATCTGATAAAACTGAAAAGAAATTTGAGGAATTCAAGTATAAAAAATCATCTGCATGAGATAAACCTTCACTGAGAATTACTTGGAAGTCTGAAACAGAACAAATACTGTAACTCCTTGTTAAGAGTCTTCAGAGTTAAGAATGTGGTTGTTTGCATCTATTTATAAAGTGAGAATCTAAAATTAGGCCTCATGACAGCTTGACAATGACTTTGGGTATAAGTAAATAATAATGGCAAGAGCTTGTTTCACACCCTTTTGTGACTGAACTGTGTTATTTTCCCCCGGGAAGGAAATAAACAGTAGTTTTAAACATGAAAGTTTTTATTTTTAGTGCATTTACACTAAAAGTGAAATCTAGAATGGGAACTAACTTTTTTTTTAAAGACCATTTAAGAATTCTTTTTAGTTCATGGAGAGATTTCAGAGGGAAATGTTAAAGCCTAGTCTTTCAACTGAATTGCAAGATTTTGCACCGTTATCTGCACAGGAATTACATTTTTTTCCAAGTTTCAGCTTTGAGAATGGTCTTTAATGTCTACACTAAGCTATTTGCCTAACCTACCACTTAAGTTACGAGAAAAAGACCCCTCAGTGACAATCCATCCAAGCTATCTTAAGAGGGGATGATCCTTCAAATGGAATACCTTGTTTTCTTCATTGAAAACGGCTGCATCATAGCTTAATTGAACACCAGGCTTTTAGGAGGCTACTGTTTGGTGAGGTAATTCTTGTCCTAAACATAATCTTAAATTGGGAAAACAGGGTTTGTATTACTTAATTTTAATCACCTATAAGCAAGGTATCTAAGCCAAGATGGCCTTTTAGGCCCTTTTTCTAGTCAATGGAGAAAGACTGATACCTTCAGAGAGCCAAGAGGTGAGACTGACTCCAGCCTCCACTGTCACTAGAGCAGAGGCAACAACATTAAATTCAACATTAACATTCAGACAGGAAAATCAGGAGATGGAGTTAGAAGAGCATTTAATGAATTCTAAATTTTATCACCTTTCTTGAGGAGGTTGATATATTTCTTTTTGCAAAAAAAAATCCTCACAGAAGTCCAAAGAGGAGGAACAAAATTAAAAATGGGGGATAATTAAGAACTGCAGTTTACAATGACAGCTCTTGTGATCTCTAAAGGCAAGAACAAGGATATTCTTGTTCAATTGCAGTTAGTGAATTGCTTACTGATTTTAGTGGTAACAGATATAACCCAAAGAATAAAAGGTAACCTCTGAATTGTTGGTTTATTTCATTCTTTTAAGAAAGCATCTATTTAGAGCCTGTCTTAATGTACTTCTCAAAACAAAGAAAACAAACTAAAAGACCCCAAACAATTTTGAAGTAATGGTACAGACTTCTGTAACTAAATCTGAAATCCTGCATTTTTCCATGCTTGTCAATTCTGTCATATTATTATCTTTCATATTACTATCTTCCATTAAAAATGGTACTATTTGCAGACTGAAATGCTAAAATTGCCTTGGAGAAGTTAAAGTCATGTTGAAAATCCAGAAGAGATTGGAGATTAATCATACATTATGTATTGAGGAAGCTTTTTTCCTCTGCATAGAAGCAAATCTGAAACTGGAATCAAACAGTACAAATCATAGTCAAGAATTTATAATATTGGTCCATTCCAGGAATGTATTCAGAAATCCATAATGATTCCATTAGTCAGATGCAGTATCTTCTAAGAATGCAGTGTGAAGAATTTCTCTATGTTCCCTTAAGTCCACAAACTTCCCAGAAAAAAGATTGTTTTAAGACGTTGAATTTTTTTACCACATAGGGAGGATGAACTAACTTCCTGCCAATATTAAATCACAGTATTTTTTCTCTTAGCTGTTAGTTATTTTAACTATATTGTGCTTGTACTTTGATTATTTGTTATATCTTAAAAGAACTTAAGGTGATGGAAATGTTTATCCAGAATGCCTTCTGCCAGTTCCCCTATAAACATGATAATCTTTAGCTGAAAAATAAATTATTAAACACATTACATGATAAAAAATAGCTTCTATATAATGCAGAGCCACAGTCTTTTCTCAGTGGTACATCCCAAATTCTCATTAATGTTTCCCCATTAATGTACAAGAGTTCAATTTTGGCCCAATGACTTTCCATTATCTGAATAGTTTTAGTAAAAAAAGATAAATGACCTATTATACTACAAGTGAATAATTTGCTTCTTTTGTTAACAAAATAGATTTCTTATTCCACCTTTCATGAGCAATAGTAACTCCTCCCTTCTTCTATTTTAAGTCATGGGATATATTTGTTTAAGCAAGAAAAACGAAATTACCTTCCTTCCAAATTTAGTATTACACATCTTTATATCAAAATCCAATTTAGAACAAGATTAAGTAGAACAAATATAGCCTCTCATTGCTTTCCTCATTTTGCCTATTGCTGTTCTACTGATTTCAACTGACAGGAGGATTGAGCTGGGAAGCAAGGTAAACGCAGAAGGAACTGTGAATATATTATCATTGTCTCTATTTAGCTGCACCATCAAACCATATAGAAAAAAATGACAGTAATTTGGTAATTTTGATAAGCTGAGACCTCACTTGTAGTACAATATTCATTGACCCTGAAATATATAATGTGAAGTAATCTCGAGATGCACAAGCTTCTGTGGGCAACAAAATATCAAATTCACATAAGGAGGCTTCGCATTTAAATTACGCAAAAATCCAAGATATTTTGAACATACATTAGGGCAGGATATGGTCCTTTGAATGTTATTCTCAATGCTCGTACCAGCAGCAACCGTCATCTGAAAAAGGGGGCAACAGAGATTCCACTGAATGGAACAGAATTTTGTACAGTCCTACAGCATATTTAAATTACACCATGCTAACAAGATTAATGTTATTATCATTCAAGCAAGCTGATCTAAGAGAACAAAAATGTGGCTCAACTGAAATTCACACAAAAAAATTGAAAGTATTGTTACATCTCCTGGCTTATGAGGTGGTGAGAACAACCAAATAGTAAGTAACTTTGGTGTTCTGTACTGCGTTCACAGCAGTGAACTCTGAAGCACTGTCAAACAGTCAGATAACTATGGAGAAATAATCATAGCTCCATGGCTAACTTTAATCTGAGGTCTCTACATGAAGCAAGAGGTTCACCTGTTTGCGAGGTTTGAAGAAAGTAGGATCTTCTCCCCCAGATTAAAACATCTTATGGAAAGACATCAAAAGAAGTAAACCTATTAAATTATTAGGTAGAATATACCTACTAAATTGATATAATTTTCATGCTGTCTCAGACTTCTCTGTTGCACCAAACAATCATAAGAGTGGAAAAATAGTAGGAAAAAAGCTATGTGCAGTTAAAAATCTGGAAGTCCCTTCAGCTATCAGCTGAAGAATATATTTTAGCATTGAATGCTATTTTTCCTCCTTTTTCATGACTTTTTTATTTATTTTTGCAGAGCCCAAAATATAATATTCTTCTTTAGAAAGACCCCGACTAGTAGGCAATCTGACCAGATGACATTTCTTCAGATCTCAATATTTACTTCAGAGGAAATTAACGGCAGAAATTTTCAAAAAGTTCTAAAACTACTTTTTAAACTTCTGGTTCAATCTATCCTGACTGCCATTTAAAAAAAACAACAACAAACAGTTCTAGACTAAACCTCTAAACAATTTCTTTCCATTGTTGAGAGAATATGTAACAATACATACAATGTTCATGCTAATTATAGTTGAGCTTCATCATCTCTCAAAGTAAATATTGACCTAAACTTTATTTCTGTGACTATTTACCAACTCAATTCAGTAAACCTGGTATTCAGAACTTACAAAAAGATATTATTTTTTGATTCAAGTATTTTTAATAGCACAATATAACATTTGCAAAATACAACATATTGCAAGATGTGTTTTATAATGACTTTACTATTACAATTTATGAGGAAGTTAAGCCTGACTGTATACCATGACTTACTTTTGCAGGAGACAAAGATGTGCACATTATCAATATATTTAATAACAGCCACAGGCATGTATTTACCCCCCAGCCACAGGCATGTATCCATGTTCATCTATCTACAAACCACATATTGCCAATGAACTTCACATTGTGATTTGTAACAGCTTTTTAATATTTGAAATAGTTTTAAACTTTTAATGTTTTAAAGGAGAATTATGCTATTAGTGGTAACAAAAAGTAAATCTTGAATTTTAAGCAAAACTCTCTTAGTATGCTGGCAAGTTTTTTACTTGCTTGTGTCAGATTTCCCTTTAGATTTACACCCTTGAATATTTGAAAACATTTTTATAAGTTTTTTTTTTTTTAAATGAGTTTTCACTTCATACAAAGTAGCTACTTTTGAAAAGAACATTTCCATACAAAGCAACGTCATGGTCAGTTCATGTATCATGTTTAGATAGATCTTTAACACCACTGTTGCTCCAGAATTTTGTAAGGAAAACACAGCCCACATTATGTCAGCATCACACTGTTTTAAATAAACAATATCTCAGCACAAGAAAACATGCACATTATAAACTTTATCCATTCATTATTTGTCTCACACACCTTTATTTAATAATGTTTTAATGCTTATTAAATTCAATCTCAATGTTTACACATATACAACTACTAAAAAAGGGTTGAAACAAATGCACCTGGATTAATGTGTAAATAGTTTACACATTTTTGCACATTTTTTAATTTACGTACATCTCATATATGATGTTTTCTGATAATTTTGCACTTTTGTGTGAAAAAGTAGATCTACTGTACACTTTTGACTGCTGCATCTGAGCTCTGTTAACTACTTCATCTTTGCTGTCCATCACTGTTAACAGCAATAATTTCTGAGTAACTTTCGCCTGATTTTTCAAATTATCTTGTAAACAGTTTTCCTCCTTCTTTCCTCTTGTAAAACTGTGATTAAAGGTTTATTGATGAAAGGTATAAAATGAACAGTGTTCAATTCTAGCAGCTGATAGGTTTAAGGTCCAGTATTTTGAGTCTTCAGGCCTACTATGGGAAACGTTACATAATTGGAAATGAGTGATCCCTTATCTTTCAAGGCTATAAGGCTATTTCCTTATAGCCATGGTAATTTCCTATCCAACTGGACTCATAGTACCTAAAATGTCAAGTGTAAGAGAAGAGAAATGAAAGAAAAATATTCAATAAAAAGTATAAAATTTGTGCATTAATTCTAAAATTGTTTGTCTTCAAACTATGCACGTTAAGGCAAATACATCATATTGTCATGAAGATTTTACCGACAATCATTTGAGATACAAAATCCATGAATGAGTTATGCAGTGTAAGTAATGCAGCAATTCCCATCTCATGCATGTTGATAAAATATTTATTCCATTCAGGAATGCATCTAATATTATTTGTGCATTAATTCTAAAATTGTTTGTCTTCAAACTATGCACGTTAAGGCAAATACATCATATTGTCATGAAGATTTTACCGGCAATCATTTGAGATACAAAATCCATGAATGAGTTATGCAGTGTAAGTAATGCAGCAATTCCCATCTCATGCATGTTGATAAAATATTTATTCCATTCAGGAATGCATCTAATATTATAGCATCTACTTAGTACTCTGTACCCTAGTAACTATAACCTATTAGAATTAATATTCATGAAACTTTCTATTACAGTTTGGTCCTCCTCCTTGAGAAAATGCATAAGCATTAAAATTTATTAGAGGAGAAAATAGGGTCAACAGGGAGAGAAAATTCTGAAAATGAAGCTCTAGAAAATGCATATATTCTTGCTTGGGATGAGCACTTCAGCTACTATTTGCTGTGAATCACATGCACGGGGACAGATTCTCAAGCTGTATCCTAAATGATGGACCCAGAAATGTTTCCAGGCTCCTTCTCCTCTCTCTTTTGGGTTTCCACATAGAAAAGCCTTGCATGAGGCTGTGGCACATCTGAAAACATTTTCAGAAAATGCATCACCTACGAAAAGCACTCTAGGTACATATACAGCCAAGTTACACCTCCTGGAGTTTCCAAGACCGCAGCAGACAATAATCACGAAAAATGGCCCACATATGGACCAAACTGGCCTGCATTTCACAACTAGGTGGAAATAGTGACGAAGGATATGAGACTACAATGTCAAGCTTCTGTGGAAGCACTAAAATCAAACAAAGTTTTAGCTAATTCTGTAAATTAACCTATGAGAAATAGGTGAAAATTCATGGTCTAACATCAATATTCCTGAGCTTACATCATGTAGCAACTGCATTTTTTTAACTGGCTAGTTACACCAGGCTTTCAAGTGATCTTGCTGTTCAGGTCACAGGAAACAAGACATATTTTCCGAAATACCAACATCGTCATAATCCAAACCTTCTTAGCAAGTCCCCAGCCAAAGCTCTGGTAAAGCAGGAACTCCTGCCTTCAGTTATGATGTGAGCAGTACAGCACTAATTTCAAGGCCATGGACATGGAATAAAAAAGAAAGTCAGGTTTTGTAATCAGTGGTATCCAAAGCTGCTGACAAATTCAAAGATATTCACTGAATAAATCTAATTTGTTGATAGACTGAAGAAACCAGTGCAGAAACTTCCCCAATTCTTTGACTTCTATAATGTAGGTATCTGACAGGTGGAACCTACTTAGTAGAAAAAGAATGATAATCCTGCTCTCAGAAATAAAAAATTCTCCCTCAGAGCAATGTTTGGTGTTTCTTGACAAGAATTTTGTGGTGACCAGTCTTACATCACCACCACAGTCCAAAGTGCTATTTAGGTGGTTTAGTCTATTGAAAATTTTATTTACTCACATTAATTAGTGAAACTAGGCAATGTCAGCAAAGAACCTTTTCTTCCCTTATGTGTCATCTCTCTGTGGGGGAGCTAACTGAGGTCATGCTTAGCGATCCATCTGAACAGTCGTAAAAAAACAGTTGTAAAAAGCCCAGAAGGAATAGACCCGTTACCTACTTTCTAAAGCCATTCCTGCAGAGAGTATTCTATTTGTTACTTTAGTCGTTGGAGAAAAAAACAAGACAAAACCAAAAAGAACATCTCTACAATACATAGGTACAGTATTTCAAGAAGTTTATATTTCATAGTGAAATTCACTGCCTATTCTCTGCACTCAGACTAGGAAAGTGGCTCCAGCTAAGCCTATCCTGAAGTGAAGCCTGTTCCATGTAATATCCCACGCATCTCACATGATTACTTCAACAACCAGTACCTTTAACTCAAGTTGAAATCAGTTTAATCTATATTTTACTGATACATACGTGTACAGAAATGTACACTAATGCAGAATCCATTGGTTTGGGTTTTTTGGTGTTTTTTTAAGTGTGGGCTGGACTAGAAGTAATGCTACAAAACAAATATCCCCTGTTAAAACTGAAGACCATAAGGTCATCACGGCATATCATGGTACTTTACACCATAGATAGAGCAGATATATGTGATATCTTTGATAGTATGAGTCTATTCTACTAACTTTGAGAAGTCGTCATGTGAATTCACAGTAACAAAATATATTCTCAGGTGCCATTCATATTGCCTGTTCTAAAGAGAAATAGAAGTGTGATATCCAGATGTTGGCAAAGGGTACTTTAATAATCTCAAAGGTATATTTAAAATTCACAGACTGCATACTGAACACCTACCTGTAACAATTATCCCACCAACATGCTCTCTCTTATGGAAGACCATTTCAAAACTTGACTGGACAGGACCCTGGGACACTTGATCTAGTTATAAAGTCAGCCATGCATGGACTAGATGACCTCCAGAGATCACTTCCAACCTAAGTTATGCTATGATTCTTTTTTCAATACTAAATGTTATTTGGTGTCACAGCACATATGGTTTTCATTATGTTAGATTTGGTACTTATAAATTGAGAAAGACAGAGAGCTCCTACAATAGAAGGGAACAAAGGATGAAGGATGTGAAGATTTATCACCTTACCCAGTCTATCCCTAGACAATCTGGACAGAATTTTAATCCTGACAATAGTTCTAGTAACAGCTCTGCACTTGCCTGAAGTTTCAAGTGATGGAGAAGTTTGAAGCTCTTGGGGCTTGCTCTGGATAAATTAAGTCTCTGACAACCAACAAGTGATTTCAGGTCTCACCTCATTGCCAACACCATTACGACTAAACGACATGTCATTCCTCTTCTGCAGTCCCCTCAGAGACCCACTGGCAGGCTTTAAGTCTTAAAACTGTCTGCAAAGGCTGGCTTAGAAAGCAATGCAGCAATGAAGACAAGTCTTGCAGGCCCAGTGAAGACCAAACTCGCCAGTCATATGCAGCATGCTTTTGGGTAAGGGTTGACTGCAGCCTCTGGGACACGTTAGAGCCCAATAGTTTGAGACTCACCGGGAAAGCTGAATGCCAGCAGGTGGCTCAGACTCACAGCCCGCTTGCAAGGAAGACTTTTGGGTGGAAAAGAAGTTGGAAGGCAGAGCGTGCCACACTTAGATCTGTTGAGGAGGACGCTCCTTCAGTGTAACAGACTCATAACTAGGGAGGACAAAAAATGTAAAGGGTACATTTGAATCTCTCCTGACTACTCAAGTGGAGGACTTAACTGACTAAAGAAGTTGGTATTTATTTTGGAAAATGAGCGCAGCAGGTTGATGCATTGAAACTCTGCTCTTCTGGAAATTACATATTAGCATTGGTATCTCAAATTGAAAAAGTAATATAACTATAATTAATGCTTAAATCTCAGTAAAACACACTTCCGGGTATACAGCAAAACCAGAGTTTGTCCCTAACACTGGAACTCAGCAAGTTCTCAGTAAAATCTGTGAAATGCCACCACTGTTTCTTCCATGGGAATGTATAGTTATCCCTGAAAAATTATTTTGACTTCTTAATATAGCATCTAAATTAAACAAAAAAAAAAGTCACTGTAATTTCTATTAACATTTGTACTAGAAAACAATGTTAGGTTTTTTTTTTCCAAAAAATCCAGCAAACCCATCAACAATAACCTTTTCACTAAATCTAATTCTTTATATTGCCTCATCTTACTATCAGCTGCCCTTAGTATATCAAAGTTGTCTTTGTGAGGGGCCTCTTATCTGAAGCTGTCAGCTGGTTCTGTGCAGAAAGTGATCTTTTACTGTTGAACCAAAATATACATAATTTATTTTTCTTCCTCCATCTAAAAAAAATAATTTAATATATGACCCTTGTTCTTTAATTATACTTTCTCATTCGGTTAACTATTCAGTTACATGTAATGACATTGTAAATGTGGGAAGTGAATGAATGGTCCTAAATTATCAACTTAGTACTTTTAACTCAACAGAGTTGAAAGTGTCCATACTCTGAAGTTAAGCAAATCAAAAGGAGTCTCATTTGTATGACCAGAATTGGTGTGTCTGTGCATGTGTGTGTACATATAAATATATAATAATTTTGCATATATAAGATGCAATATATACAAAGAAGTATCTAAGGACATTTAGCCTGGAGAAGAGAAGGCTCCGGGGAGACCTTATTGCGGTCTTTCAATACTTAAAGGGGGCTTATAAGAAAGACGGGGACAGACTTTTTAGCAGGGCCTGTAGCAACAGGACAAGGGGGAATGGCTTTAAACTAAAAGAGGGTAGATTCAGACTAGATATAAGGAAGAAATTTTTTACGCTGAGGGTGGTGAAACACTGGCACAGGTTCCCCAGAGAGGTGGTGGATGCCCCATCCCTGGAAACGTTCAAGGTCAGGTTGGACGGGGCTCTGAGCAACCTGATCTAGTTGAAGATGTCCCTGCTCATTGCAGGGGGGGTTGGACTAGATGACCTTTAAAGGTCCCTTCCAACCCAAACTATTCTATGATTCTAAGATTTGATATATATCATACATATACACACACACACACCCCTGTATCCATCCACATATATATATGTACACACACTATTCATAAATCAATAATTATTATATGCTTGATGATGATAGCCTGCAGAAAAAAAGTTTAAAAAAGTAACAAAAAACACCCTCTACAACCATCTATATCAACAGTAGCTCTCTGGTATGTACATTGACCTGTACGCACTTGACTTTGTACATGGGAGTATTCCCACTGAGCTACAGGGAACTTGTTACCACTGCAGAGTTAGATCTACATGTAAAAATTTGCAAGATCTAGCCCTTCAAACTTTCTATGTAGAAAGACAGACCTTGCAGTCTGTATTGTAATCTTCCCACAGTACTGTTACATGATGATACAAGGTAAGGTAATACATCATTAAGTGAGCATTTTAAAGAGATAATGAGATTCATATTTACTTGTTTACCTGTATCACAGTGACAGAACTGTCTAATTATTCTTTGATTAATAATTTTAAAAATCTTTCAAGATGTGAATGCAGAAAATCACCATAGTTAAAATAAGCTCTTACATTTACACTATAAAATATTGATTTAAATGTATTGAACTTAGGAGACATTTATTATAGCAAATAAAGATTTGGAACAGTGATCACAGGAGCAGAGTTTGAGTTCATATAGCCATTAAAATATCTCAAGATCATGCCCCTGTGTTGTACCGAGGCGCAGAAATAATTCAGGCATATATTCCATCATTAAAAATGTAGTTAATAAAAAGAGTTTAGAAAGGAACTGTCTGAATAGTTCTTAGTCAAAAATGAAAAGTATTTCCTTGCCTAATCGTCAGAATTTCCTTTGTATAAAGTCTTTTCAAATGACAAGATTTTTTTTTATTACAAGTGTAGAAAACAAAGGACATGCTCACTTGATATCATGTAAAAATATGAAAATACATGAACATGTTGGAACGTTATGCTAATTGGTTTTCAAACTAGGTCTGTGGAAATCATGCTGACCACTGTTTTGCTCTGTCTAATGAAGCACGAAGAGTCTGATATTTACGTTCCAGGTCCAGTTCCAAGTCATTTTATCAATGAGTAGTATTGGAAAGAGAGAAAAAGACAGAAAGACAAGAAAGACAAGAGGGAAAAGAGAGAAAAGAGAGAAAGATAAAGAGAGAAAGAGAGAAAGAGAGAAGGAAAGATAAAGAAAATTAAACAGAAAAATAAAAGAAAAACATAAACCACCAACCAAATACACCTACAGTGTTTGCCTGCATTCCCTGAAATCCTGTTCCTCTAATCACCCAGCTGCCAGACCTGTCCCCAGCCTACAGTAATAATCTCTCTTGTCACTGAAGCTCAGGCTGTGGGGAAGGCAGATACGGCAGTTCACACGTGTCTGCAAACTGCCCTGCAATAAGATAAACGTAGTTTAGGAAGGTGTGTTAAGACCGATGCTAAACTGTGCGCATGGTTCCAGGAGATCAGAGCTCTGACAGATCCAGGTTAGACAGAGCTTGAGCACACCTGAAGAGCCTATACAGGTTTCAGAAACCTCATGGATCTTGTGGGAGAGAGAAATCTCAAAAACAGGACATGGATCACAGGGACTACCAGAGCTTTGTCAAAGGCAAAATAAAGCCAAAATTCTGAAAAGACATTCAAAATACAGTGAATCATACTTGCTCTAATTTGAAAATTTTGCTTCCTGTACTCTCATTCTTACTGTATGACTACAGCAGACAGCAAAGCCAAAAGCGTGCCTAAATTGTTTTCAACAACAGCATACAACTTTGATTGCCCCACAAAAGTCAGGTGAAGCCTATTCAAAATCTGTTCCTGTTCCAATCCTCAGATTTCTACATAGGAAAAAAAAATAGGACAGTGAATCACGGTTTTATTTTGTAGTAATAAATATTTCCCTCTTTTCCCTGAATTCATGTGCCAGCACGTCAAGTTTCCTGCAAACAGAGGGACAATTTGCCCTCTGATCTCCTGGAAGCAGGATGAGGCAGAAGAAAACGTGCCCTTGGGTGAGTGCAGAATGCAGCACCTTCTTGCACTCCTGCTCTGCCTGGGCTATGGGGGACTCTGGGACATGGCTATTCTGCATGAGTGTGAGCAAACAAAAAGGAGCAACCGGTACAACCCCCCCACGTACATTAGAGAGGCCCAGAAGGGTATACCTCAACTCTCGATTAACATGTGCAAGGAGAAGGTACGATGATAAGTGATAAAGCACAGAAGCCTTCATTCAGGCTTGTGATTATGTCAGTCTCCTCAGTGCTCATTTTTGATGTCCTTATTAGGGTACTTTAGGCTGCAGACAGATAGGGTTCAGGTTCACAACAGTGTTTGTACATCATTTATTATGTATATATTTTCAGGGAGAATATAGCATAAAGGTTAAATTAAGCTCTTTTTTTTTGGTAATTTTCCAGTAACAAAACAGCTAAAAATAAATCTCACAGCATGAATGTGTGTAATAACCATGAAAAGCTTGAAAGACAGTCTTGAGGAATTTTGCAACTAAGCATTCCCACTAGGTAAGAGGTGAATGTCTTTTCCCTGAAGAAGCCAATCAGTGCTTGTAGTTTTGATTTAAGCACCATGTTATCTGGCTTCATGACTAGGTAAGTGTTCTTATGATGGGAAAACCATAAAAAAAATTCCCACCGCTATAAATTCTCAAACATCAACATTGAGGGCAAGCTAATTGCATCTTAAAAGAAGAGATTTGTGTTCTACTATTTCTGGCTTGTGTATTTACTTAGGAAAGTACAAGTTAGACAGGGTACTCTTTAAAGGCACTTAACACACGTTTATCATTTAACTGTACATACATATAGATAAAAGAATTTATGCTGTGCCTAATCAGTTGAAATATCCTCACCAAGTCAAATCATCAGAATATAGACTGAACTATTTTGACCAACTGCAAACTGGTCCTTCAAAAACAGTCTTCAGGATAAGTCTATCTGGAAATTGTAATCATAGATAGCTAAGCTTCAGTAATGGTTTATCCTTCATATCCTTCATAGTCAAAAATGAGCCGTAACAGTATAACTATACAACTTGTATTAATTTAAAGTTTCCTAAATCTGTCTGGGAACTTCCTACTGTACCCCCTCTGCAAGTTATTGCCTGCTTTGTCACATGCGAGCTTGTACTGTCTATGCTATGTTGGTTTATGAATCCCCAATATGCCATACTTTAAATGTAGACCAATGGCGACTCCTAGGAAAAATAAGAGAAGGCATATGAGGCAATGAGGAGAAGTTCTCTCTTCAGACAGTGAAGTGGAAAACTACTGTTTTACTCCTCTTATAAAGGAAAAGGGATGATGTCTTCCCTGAACTCAGTCCCATGGTGCAGGATGAAAAAGAAATGACTTGACACAGTCCATCCCCTGCGGCCAGGGAGGCCAGTCATGAAGGACTGACCATACTCCCACCACACTGCTGTGTTCAGCGCAGCTGTGTCAAGAGACCTGCACAAACCTAAAGTGAGTTAGTGGAGAAAAGTGCTTCAGCCACCACAGGGACAAACCGAGAGTGAGGTTGACTTTGACTCTGCTGCATCCTTCACCCCAGACTGCAACACAGCTCAGGGTTGGGGATGTAGGAAAGGCCACATTTAACACTTCTTGGATGGTTCATTAAATTTTAAGTATGAAGAATGTGAATACACAGTAAAATATAATAACCTTGCACAAACTGAGTGTATAACTAAAAGTTGTCTTGGTATAGCTTTGAAATGTACACTTACCAGCCTCTCAAACAACAAGCTTCAATCTTAGATATCAACACATCATTGGCAATTTCTACTAATAGACATTTTTGAACATTATCTGAGAAAATACTATATGAAAAGGATTTTAAAGATCATATACTTTCTTCCCTCTCCCCACCTTTGATTTAAATACATTTTGGAAAGGTATCCACAACAAAGAAAGTGCTGCTTTTCAATTATGGTGATTTCCCCTGTGGCATTTGGCTACATAGTGATTAAGAGAATTTATTTCTGCTCTTTCCTTGGTGAATAGAAAAATCTATGTTTTTAAAACTATAAATTTGCAGAAAGTTAAAGAGGAAAATAAAAAGTACATAAAAACACTCTCTCTCTTGCCTGATGATGCAAGAGGAAGGAGTTTTTTTGATTAAAGCTCTGCCAATTCTAATTCCAGCAACAATAGGTCTGCTGAGATTAGCAGTATAAATCCTAGACCCCATGAAAAGAGTTTCATAGTCTATTTTCTATTTTTATACAAGTTAAGTACCACTTTTATAACTATAACCTCATTCTACAAGCCCAGTAAATATGGCTAACACTGTTGCACACTGATTTTTCTCATAGTCTGTCCCCTCAGAGAAAAACATGTACAGATACATAGATATCTGCAGGCTGCGAAGTGTTTTGGTAGAACTGTTCTTAGTTTGGCGGTTTGTTCTAAATGTTTATCCTTCTAGTGAAGACATTGCTGAAAAAATACAGCTTGCTCTTGAAGTTACAAGCAGGACAGGCATATGATACTGTTAATTCCTGGGTGATTAATGCTACTCTGTTGGGCTAGCTTCCAAGCAATCTGGCTCTCTCCCTCCCTGTCTCACTGTACAACATTCTGCAGGTCCTGAATAGGTCAGGGGCATCACATGCATTCCTGCTGTCTTACAGCAATTATTATTTAAAGTAATTTATAGTATAACTTGCCACCATGTTTGCTAGGCACTGTGCAAGTACAGCTCTGAGAATTTTTCTTCTCTGAAAGAAGGCAGAAGGGAATGTTTCATGTGTGTATAAACAATGTATGCTTGGGATACATGCACATTGGTTGGATGCACTTCGCTGTTTTTGTTTTATTTGCTTTTCCTGGTGAGTATAGAAGCCTAAGTCACAGACTTCAGCAGCAGTATTTTTCTTTGCATTTAAAGACACACCCCCCCAATCCTTTAAGATACCAGAAGACGTCCAAATACCAAACAAATATACAGCAGTGCAGTGATACATTCATGATTTACACACAGTTTCAGGAACTGAGGCTGCTTATGATGCTGCCAAGCAGCAGGAAAGACAAATTAACAAGACTTTGGCCTTTTTCTCAGCTGTTCATAACCCTTCGGGCAACAGCCAGATGTCAGAAATCAGTTCAGCCTCATATTAATGTCATTGGAAAAAGCCATGAGCGGTGGCGGATGCAGGCAATGAAACTACACCTTGGAAAGACAGCCCAAAGGTGGAGGATATCAGTGGAGAGGAGGTGGAGGCACTGAAAATAATAAAGAAGCTGTGAGTGAGGAAGAGGCAAAACAGAAGCGGTTTTTTTACTATCTCCTGAAAGAATCTGAAAAGTAGTATATTATATCTATGTGATTGAAAACGAAAGATTATTTGCATTAGCCCTCAGATATAGTTTAATCTCTTATATTACACTAGGGCAGGGAAATAATGTGTTCATCCACAGAGTCTAAGGAGTTAAAAAAAAACAAACCCAAAAAACCTACACCATCAAAACAGAAACAAAATTCATCTGACCTATGTCAGGATCTATTTTAGGATGAAATGCACATAAAACTGGTTATTCCTCTCCATTGACTATAGCTCAAATGTAGATTTCGACATTTGATAACTTGGCTAGCTAGGAGAGGGAGATTACCCAGTCTTTCCACAAAAGCTTTCATGAAAAGGATTATTAAGAAGAACACATTAAAAAAAAAAAAATCTAATTGTAAAGGAAAGCACTAAACCAATTTTAATTTAAATTATGAAACTTTGCAGGTGAAGTCCAGCAGACTGAGGACTGTGTGTCTTTATGTATTAAAACAGGATGTTTATTCACAAAAGCTTTTTAAAACTTTTTCAACTGTCATTTTTGACACTGGTTTATAACTCAACACCGCACTGACTGAAAGCCCAAATATAAAATGCTCCAAGAAAACAATAAGCTTTGGGAACTTTCTTTAAGTAGTTTATTTTCTCCACATGTAATATTCCCTTCAGCTGCCAGAAGCATAAATCAGACCAAATTTCCTAACAGAATATGTTGGAAGAGCTACATCTTTTATATGAAAATGAACAGAAATGGATGTTGAAAATCAGTTGAAAATAATGACAAAGGTGCTTAAAGTGTGTGTACGCCAGGAGACTTGAGGAAAGCGAGCAAGACAGCTGGGCATTCCCACAAGCCCAGTTTCCTTTGCTATGCTGCTACTAGTCCCTGATGCTGCAGCAGTGACCAAGGAGTGGTCCAGGGAAGAAAAGGTTTCCTGATACCTACGATCTTGCTTCCCTGCATACAGCTATGCTACCTAGCTAAGCACCAGGATTTTAAAGTATAACAATAATTATCATGCCCATATAAAACTGAGACTATAGCACAACTTAAAACGCTAAATTCAAGAGCGCATACTTCACTGACTACAATGAAAAGAGTAAAACATTACCCTGGCAACACTTACTCAGCCAAAGAATTAGCATCAAAGCATCACTGCATAAATATTGGCTATATTTTTTCTCAGATTCACCCACACAGCAACATGAAAGACTGCAGATACAGACAAAAACAATCTTTTTGAGTACATCATAACTGCAGATATAGACAAATGCATATATAAAAAATATCGAATCTAGTTTGCAAAGCAGAGGTATTTTGCTGATTAGTGTAAAAATCCAAATTTAAAAAAATTTTTAACAAATAGAATTT
>NW_008795923.1:1179874-1214702 GCF_000699145.1 Aptenodytes forsteri | reverse complement strand
GTTGAACATTATTTTGGAGCTAGAAAAAAGAATTAGAGCTTTCCAATATTTATTTTTAAAAAATCAAAATTTTACATCATATTGTCACTGAAAAGTTGGCAACTGTAACAACCTAGTAAATTATCGTATGATTTTATCTGTGTGTTATGTGTACTTCAAGTATTATTGAACTACAAGGGAAAAGAAACATATAAACTAATAGCCCCCAGAAGAAGAATCCCCATAAAACACACAGCCGGCCATCCTGATGTAATGAAGATCTTTTAGCTTTTTTAATAGGGCAAGTTTTTTAACAGTTGGGAAAGGGCAGATCAAAATACCCTGATCAGTTAAAAGACCAGTCCTACAGAGAAGAAATGAAGAGAGCACAGATCAATAAAGAGCAAGTATGATCCAGAATCTGTACCAAGAAAGCTGAAATTGAATTATTTGCACATCTTAGCTAAATTAAATGTAATTCAGAGTACTTGAAATTAAAAGCTCAAGATTCCTGACCTGTGAGTGAGAAAAGCAGGTACCTTCAAAGGTGAGTCTTAACATCTCAGGGAATCGCCTAAAGTTAGATGGTTTGAGTATAGCACAGTCCCCTCTCTTAGCCAAAAACCCGCCAGCCTTGCTTCCTAAGGAATGCCAAGCATAGACAAGGCATTTTGTTATTTAATTCCATTTTTCTTGGCAAAACACAATACTTTGCTTTGAAAAGCTGTTTCCTCACCATTGTTGCATCATCACTGCTCACAGGCAAGCACGGGAAAGGAAAACTTTAGCAGGTGCCAAATACACTGGATTTTCTGGTTGGTGCTGAAGACCACCACATCTCTGTCAGAGGGAAGCTGAGCTGAGTTCCCATTTCAAGCAAAATACAAACGAGTTGCTAACTATTTGTAAAGGATGCATTCAGAGACCGAGAGAATGTCTAGACAATCAGACTACCGAGGAATGGTGACAGCAATATTTTCCATAAAAAATAAAACACACTGTATTCCTTACAGTGTTATGGGTTTTAACTAGCAAACTTATTCCAGATTGGGAACACTCAGAAAACCCCTAATTTCACTCAATATTAAATCCTTCCTCCAAGATGTTCTGTATTTCAGTTGCAAATGGAGTTATAAGGCTAACTTTAATGTAATTTGCAATGCCACAATTCCACATGAAACATAAAAGGAAATATGTCTCATAGGTATTAAGATACTGCAGAAAGCACTGTAATTGCAAATATGCAGATGACAGTAAATTTACCAAAAGAGGCACTGCCGATTGACTGCCTGCTCTTGGCCTGTGGAAAATGCAACGTAATTCGACTTAGTAGAAATTGAAATGATTCAAGTAACTTTTTTTCACTGCTGTCTAAACTAAGTTGCATTAGCTTGCACATACCACCAGTTAACAGCGTGCATAAATAGTCATCCTGTCTAGGCTAACTCACAGGAATGTCTTAAAAGGAGTATCTTAAAAGCAGTGAAAATTTGGTAGGGGGAAGGAGGATGGGAAACAGAGCTGATTCTCTTGCAGTTTCTGTTGGTAACTGATGCACAGCTGCCAAGTGTCTTGGGGAGACCCACAGCATGACGTTCCCAAAAGTGGAAAGGCAGAAGTGCTGGCTGGGCACAGGACAGTCACATTCCAAAGCTCGCATGTGCAAGTGCTTCCCCAGCGAGTTGCCTCTGACTATAATAAAATATCTCAAAGGGTGACAGTTCTATATAGGCCTGAATGCTGCAAAGAGCTCACTCCTGAAGCTAGTCTTACTGGTATCGCCATGAAGGGCTTAGTGCAATGAAGTATCTTATATAACTAAGAAATATCTTCAGATAGGAATACCTTCACTGATTTTAAGGTGTATTTCTCTAAGCATTATAATTTTTGTGCATATGGAAAAGGTGTTTTGTTAGGACGCACGGTAAATTTTTTCTCACATCCATCGATCCATCCATCCATCCATCCATCCATCCATCCATCCGTCCACCCATCCATCCACAAGACTTCAAAGTATGATTAATTCCTGACTTTTCTCCCATTTATTTTTTGCTTGCACTTTGGTGCATGACATTAATTAAAACAGGACACTACAATTTCTGGAGTTAGAAACATTACTTAAAATTGTAGCAGTGGTCACAGGAAATAAGCTCAGGAAAAATTGGTTACCAAAAAGATGACATTTAGTCAATGCTTTATATTGCAATTTAATACTAGAATTGACTAAATAATGTTTTAAATACAGTATATTATCTTTCAACAATATAAAAAAGCAAACCTATGAAGAATTTCACCATATGTATATTAACTAATACTCTCTCTAGACAATGGCTTGTTATATTGCGTTGCGTGCATCAAAGGAATACATGATTAACACTGGCAGAAGACATGGTTAATAATATGAGAGTGTGGCGGTTTTTATTAATTAAAAAAAAATTTTTTTGGGAAAAAAAAAAACAAAAATTTAATAAACAGAATCATTAAGAAAACATTTGATGTGGAACAAAGATACACACATTATATCAATAAGTGCATTCATTTGATAGTCTTAGATATGAGTGTCATGTAACCTTACTTAACGGAAGTACCATCTTTTGTAGCCCCAAATCCCACTCTTTTTATGAACAGCTCTGCCTCTTTCGATGCAATTTTAACAGCTTTATGGTTTTACTCATGCAGCTGTCTCAAATACAATGATGGGATTAATGATAAGCATCTATAAGAAAAAAAATTTCAAGACATTTTGCAACCCTATGTGATACTGAATAATTAAATAGCGTATAGTGAGAGAAATACCCCAATGCTCCTACAATGACACAGGAATTTTAAGGAAATCATAGCTATGTTTTCAGGTCAATCTGTTTTGAAAACATACTCTGTTTCAACCATCATCTCAGTGAAACTGAAAATAAAACATTTTACATTCATATTTTTTTAAGAGAGTTTATGTGGTTATGCATATTCTTCACTTCCATTTATCTATGCCCATAGTTTGGGTTTGCTGTTAATATTCAGAAGTTTTGATACACTCGAAATCCTGTTAAGAACTACTATATTGTTATTAAAAAAAAAAAAGTTATGTATGTGACATTCCAGGGGCGTTTAGTTAGCACTCAGGCACTAAAGCTGCCTGTCTCCTCTCCTCCACTGTCACCCTGCAAGAGTATCTCTCTTTTATTTCTGTCTTAATTACTAAGAGCATTTCCAATATAAGACATAGACCCCCATGTCAATGCACAGTATAGCTAAGAGAGTCACACGATAGGGAGGACACTCATGTCAAACTTAGTCTGTATCATTTTCAGAACGTGGATATGAACCAGTCTGCTACCGCTCAGGTAAATGTCCACAGGATTAAGTTCACAAAATATTTGTGAACTTTAATCTCTCCTATTGGAGTTATTCCCCTTTACATAGGGTTAACTCCTCCAGAAGAGAAGATGTCTTTCAGATCGGTTGGGGCACTTCCTGCAGTAATGGCACACCTGGATTTTCATCCCTGCCCTACTCGGTTGTTAACGGTTTACACGTGATGGCTCGGTGCCAAGCAGGAGATCAGCACAGGCCAAGGGATAGCCCGGCTGCTGCACCCTCTTCCAGAAGACGGCAGGAGTGGAGGCAAATCTTCCCAAGCACAGAAGGAATCTAAAGGCTGCTTGGATTTCATGTCTGATCCTGGATCAATGTCACAGCTACTAAACAACAGGTAAAAAAGAGGACCACATCACACATTCTTAGTTTATTTAAATTACCTATGTAAACTATCAGCTTTGTAACCAAATAGCTCACTTTTTTCTGACAAACTCCTTATTAATAGAAAAATTAAAGCTTGCACTTATAGCTCTGATGTGAGCAGCCATAAAAGCGACCTGGTTAGAAGGGAAAATTACTGAATAGAAGAAAATGTCTGCTGAAATACTGTCAGAGAACATGCCTGCCAGCCTGGGAGCTGTTAGCCTGGGAACTAGGCCTGTGAACCAGAAGCATCCCTGAGAAGCGCAGCTGGCATCTTTGAAGTACAGCTGGGTACACAGAAACCAGAGACATCCTGAGATACCATCGATAAGCGCAAACCCAATGAACTGTAATGGCAACTTATCGTCTGAAAGCGTGAAAAGTAGTCTGGAAAAAGGGGAAGACATCCTGAGAAAGTAAGAATCAGTAGCTGCCATTGGCTGCTTTAACTGCAAGAACAGGAAAACGGTCTGGAAAAAAAAAATTGGGTTGGTTCGTTTTGTTCTCCCACTTCTGGGATGGTTGGGTCCCCTTCTGGGATGGGTTGGTCCTCCCCTCTGGGATGGTTTAGCTCCTTCTGGAATCTCTTTAATGTGCTTGGTACTATATAGATACATATAAGTAATCTGTCATAAGTATATTTGCTGTTATATTATTGATAAGTTTGCTTCACTAGTTTTAAGTTTGTAGTAATCTATACTATTATATATATACTTGATAGCTGCTATTATTGGGTGCTGCTATTATTGATTGTTGCTACTATTGATAGCTGCTATACTATTGATTGCTGATAATTTGTAATAGCTTGAGAGAGAAAAATGTATTTGCTTTATTAATCATAGGTATACTTTGCTAGTGGTGACTTTTGTGGTATTTGTGGTAATCTGTAATAAAGTAGAGATTTAAAGGATAAAGCCTCCATGTCCTACGAACCCACAGCTGCGATCTCTATACACCTGCAGGCCAGGTAACCCTGTAGGCTGTGACAAGCTCAGAGTGGAATGGTTATCCTCTTCCATTTTTGTATCATGCTGCCAAACAAAAAGATCAATTACTCACTGTCACTGTAACAGTGATTCTGAGGTGATCAGATATTGCAGTGATGGGCTGGTATGAGAGCCAGAATAAATGAAACCTTCTGCCTTTCACCATCCTGAGGAATTAAAATTAGCCCTTTTCACTTTTCCAGTTTGTGTAAGTCTCATCAATTTATCTTCATATTCGAACTTCCCAACAGAATTTTCCCAAGAGGATGAGATACAGAAACAGTGCAACTGGAGCATTTAATGAAAATCTGGCTTTTATATATATGCCTGGTTGGGTCTGTTACTCCAGTGATTTTATGGTTGTAAGTTTCAAAGACTGAGTGTCAATGAATAGATGTGGGCTCCTCTGTAGCTATCTATTTTTAATTCCATCAGAGAGGCTTAGTGTTAAACATGTGATGGCAG
The DNA here is from genome assembly GCF_000699145.1 of Aptenodytes forsteri. NCBI lineage: Eukaryota > Metazoa > Chordata > Aves > Sphenisciformes > Spheniscidae > Aptenodytes > Aptenodytes forsteri. Next base: position 1,209,537 of record NW_008795923.1, on the reverse strand, counting down.
AAACATTAGTCAGAAGAAAGCAGATGGGATAGCTAATTTTTCTTTCACAGTGTTTACACGTTGCTGAAATTTTGTTAACTCTCACAGCATAAAAACAAGAATACCCTGCTCACATATAGCAGTATTCATCAGCAGGCTTTAGAGAGGAAATTGCTAAGTTTTGATCTGTTTTTATCACTAGGTAGCCTGGCAATAGTATGTACCAGTAAAGGCTTATATCTGTAGCCAGTGCCAGCAGCCCCCAAGCTTCAGGTGCTGCTCAGCTCTCCAGGCCGACTACACTTCTTCAGTGTGCTCATCTGGAGCCTCCTGCTCTCTGGGTGTATGTGTGAGTTGCACACAGAACAAAAAGTACATTTTATGACTTATTCCTTATAAGCATAGGCAAAGAGTAAGAGTCAAAAAGAAGCCCAGCCCAGGCTGTACCAACCAGACAGAAACTAAACAAAATATGCCAGCAATTAAAAAAAAAAAAAAAAGATTTTTAAGCAAACTGGAACCATTTCAAAATCTACAGCGCAAAGAACAGAGTCTGTGAGCACGGCTATGCTGTGCAATATAAGACCCCTGAATTTGTCCTGGTGACCTAACTCCAGAATGGGAAGGAGCATAGCTGTACCAGTGGGGCATGATGCCTATGAAGGAGCCCTAAGTAACCCAGTCATAACAACAAAATAACACCCTGCTTTTGGATACAAAGCAGGTGTTTCTATGCTGCTTTGCGCCATGGTCTGCTGAGGTGTTAGCTCCCTTGGGACTGCAGTGAGCTGTATAAACTCATGGGGCTCCAAAAGAGAAGATGAAATGGTTCACACCTCATATTAGTTGTTTCTAAGATCTCCGATGACTCTATTGACTCTTACTATAACCTTCAAAACTAAAAAAGACAGAAACTTGCATTTAAAAAAATGTAGGCAGAGATTCCTAAGTAAAGCTTTTCAATAAAATGTCACCACTGCAAACACAGTACACAAAGTCCTTAGATTTTAAACATTTGCTTTATCAGGTTTCCAGCTGTGTTTCTTACGGTTGTATATCCTATACTCTATTAGAAAATATACTACAACTCATATCATCATTGAGATTATTAGTATAAATACTCTTGACTAACCCAATGAGAAATCAAATGCAATGGTGGTTTTCACCTATATATGTATATTTAAGTACAGGGCTTCAGTTTTAACCATTTCATTTCAATAACGATAGCATTACCTGTTGCAAATTAATGTTCTGCTTGCACGTATTGCTCTAGATAAGAAATAATCCCTACAGCTGTCAGAAGAAGAATAAAAGAATCTATTGCTCTGAACCAGTTCTGCTGAACTTTGAAGTCATGGAATATGAACACTAAATACTTGCATGCTGTGTAGAATAAAACCACGCCACCCACATGAGAAAGATGCTCCAAATGTGCTCAATTTAAAATGCAGGTAAGACAACCATGCCAACTGCTTCAAAGTATGTGAACTGAGTACTTGAACTTCAGTAAAGAGGAAGATGCAGACTGCAAGTTCTCAAAACCGTGTTGCTTACTTATGAAGAGCTCCCTGTAACACTTTGAACATACATCAAAAAAATGGCTTTAAGGCTTCCAAAATTTTCCTTTTATCATTACTGGATGCATATCAAGAAACCAAAAGAACAACCCGACATAACAGATTTGTCTGTTGTATCAACAGAAATGCAAAATAAATGGAAAAAACGTGAATGAAGCTCACTCATTTTTCACATTCAAGATCAGCAGGAGCAAGTTCACCAGTTCTGGAGAAGTGAAACAAGCAACTCTTAGTAACTTCAAACGTATTGTGAATAAACTATTATGAGAGCTCCTTCCTCAGATTTTTATCTATTGCCAATCATATGAGAGACAGACAAACTGCAATTTTTACTTCTTGATAAGTACCTTTTAAGATTACTCTTGTAAATGTGTTCTGAAACCTGGTTTCCAGCTTTAGGTCAACATAAATCACAGGAGATGTTCTCAAAATCTTTCAATGGCTGGGGATCATTTTGAGGGAGTTTTTGAGGGAATTTCAGATAAAAAATATTTAACCTGTCTCCAAAATTTCCAAAATAGAGCTTTGTGAAATATCCAAAATACCTGGGTGATTAAAAGATGAACCCTTAACATTTTAAGCGATCACAAACGCATACTTCTGCTCAACACGTTACTGCAACCAAATGGAGGTAGAATAGATATATTCAATGCTGCTATTCCATAAAGGCAAATGAAAAGCTGTTAACAAATACCTTCCAAATGGTTGATTTCGTCGTCTTTTAGTGCCCAAGATTTATTTAATAGACAGGTATCTTGTTGTCAGAACAATCAGTACTACTGCCAGCTCACCTTTTTCCTGAGAGAGAGATGACTGTCATGCCAAGAACTGTAACCAATATATATCCTTCTGTGGAATTAACAATACCCTGTCATTTCCAGACCTCCAAAACTCTCAAAGCTGTCAGCATGAGGTGATGAAAAAAAAAACCCCACACATTTCATTTGGATGTGATACTTTTCCAAACGCATGAGGATACTGTGCTGTACTCAGTACTCCAGCATTCTGAAACCACACTTAGGAGAATGTGCTGGTTTAAAACGACAAAATCACTGAAGAAAATTCAGATGCCCCTTTCTGATAGCCACAAATTTGCATGCATACTTTTTTCCATGTCACTTCCTGACACTAGATGAAAGAACTTGCATGGAAAAACCTACTCATACTTTGAAAGCAAGATAGAGCGATGTCTAGATTTTAACATCTGTTGGATGGGAATGAAGTGTCACATCTTCACCTGCTCATGTTTTATTATGTTTTTGAATATTTCACTTAAGTCTTTTGTTATTCTTTATCTTCTGAACTACATGCTTCTGTCACTGCTAATAGAATTTTATCTTTCCTAAACTATTGATTTTAGAGTAAGAATTATAGTTCTGGTAACAGAGACATCCACTGTCGATAAATCCCAACTGTGAAACATATAAGATGCCTTAAAAACCTGGAAGTTTGCAAACATTATTTGCAAGTACAATAAGCATTACATGTCTTACGTGGTAGTGTATTATTTTCTGCTTTTACACCTCTGTTCCAGCCTTCCCTAGATTTGGTGTGTCACATTGTTACACTGTGCACTCTTTGTAGCGACGATTACATTTCTACCCTGCCTAGAACAATGGGACCTCATCCTTAATTAGACTAAGTAGTATCACCAATATTAAAGAGTGCATACACTACATAGAGCGTCTAACAGTCCTATGTTAAAAACAGATGCAATATTTTTGAAGAGTACAAATGTTGTATGTCACAATGATGAATGTATAAAAATGTTCTTTACAAATATTATAGTTAGTTCAAGGTCTTTACATGAGGTATAACCTTATAATAAAACCTTAAAAATGAAAGCCGGCAGGGATGGATTAAGAAGGATCCTGCAGATTAGCGAGCTGTAAAATCATGAGGCAGAAGCAGAGCAGCAGGCAGCATTTCTGAACACGGCTGATTACTGCTGGCCAACTGCCCATTTTAGAAAGCTTCACTTCTGCATTTCTGTAGGAGTTAAAGAACGGCAAAGCTGAACAATGAGTTTGGACAGGTGCAAAAAGAGGAAGAGTCCTCTGTATGAGCGTCCAGCTTGGAGATAAAGAGTTTCTGCCACCAAAGATCAAAATGTATTGAACTGCAGCTTTCGCACAGCTAGATTAAACCTGAAAATATATACTGGATGGCGTCGTTTTACTTCACAGCACAAAACACTATGATTTTTACGAAAGAAAAAAAAAAACATTGTGAGAGGCATGGGTTCTAAGAGTGCTCCTCTATTTCTCAAGTACATTAATAAAAATATCTTCTATGTTATATATATTATGCCTATACTATATCCATCATATTCAGTACCTTCTCTGGGCTCACATACAAAGCTCAGAGGAACTCATAACCAATCTAAACTAAAAACTCATAAACAATGTAAACTAAAAAGCTTGTATTCTACTTTATTTTACAAATTAAACCCAAAATATTATGTCCAGAATTTCACTGCACCAGGTTTTTCTACATGAACAGAGAGCTATCATCAAAATGGTAATTTTATTTTGCTAAGATAGAGGGGATTAGGTAGCTATGTCTTTGTTTCATTATGCATGTTTTTGTCGAAATAAATACTCCTAATCTTTTTTCTCATTTCTAATCTCTCAGCAGTTGCTGTTCTAACATGCATCAGTCCACCTTTTCCTCAAATACTGTAAATCATTCTGCCCAGGAACAATTTCAACACCTGAGAAGTCTCCCAGTTAGATTCACAGCTCTTACGCATTGGTACTCCTTACACTTCATATCCTCTTGCAACCTCTAAAAGTCATTTACCAATGGCCCGAAAGGTAGTGTACGCTGCCCACTTCCCATTACGCTGTTCTTACCGCCTGCTGCCTTTCCTAAGGACTTTGTGTTAACTAACCCCACAATAAATTGTCTAACCTAACTTGCATATGCTTTTGGGTTGTACACACTTTGTGTCCAATACTTAGCACAGCACAACCAAATACTTGACTGGGGCCCATAGGAACATCCAAAGTTCAAGTCAAGGGGAGTCAGCATATAAATGTCACACATCCTGTGACAACTTCTTTGTATCCGCTTCTCACAAGCTTCAAGAATGGCACCTTGTTTGACAACTTTATGCTATAAGATGTTTAGGCATCTCAACTACTTTTAAAAACCACATCACTTGCTATTTATATTTTTTTTAGAGCAGTACTGAGAAACATACTTCAAACTAAAGGCTTTTTGGCAGCTGGCAGCGTGCTGAATTAGTCAGAAAGCATTCATAGTATTTGTTCACAGCCTGTGCTTGATTTAGGGTTTTATATATATATACACAAATATAAATATACATATATATAAATTGAAAGCAAAGGGTATTTGTGATATAATCTTCATTGTGCTGATTTGAGGTTTTCTTATTTGAATACACCCACACACAAAAAAATAATTGCATGTGTAGCAAGATGGTGGCCACTAATACCTCACTGAATAAACCCTCATGCAAATCCCAGCTGTAAATATAGGTTAAGTCTCTATATTGTTAAAAGGGTATCTCCTTAAGTACATATTAGAATTCTGTGTGCGTCTGCTTGACTAACATAAAACCCTGTCCATATGCTGTTACAAGAATTTTTAACAGACAATTTTGTTGTGGAATTAAGTCAAACAGTCAGACTTTAATAGCAGAACTATGGGATATAAGCCATTTTTAATTGAACAGTGCTACTGGCAGCCTACTTAACCCTCATGTTTAGAACAAAATGACACAGAATTAGATTTGATATTTAACAAAGTATTTCCCAGCCATCCTCCTTTTGTAACTGTTTCAGTCTCTCAATTCCATCAGATTTTGAAGGGATAAGCTACTAATGTTTTATATCTCTGTTTCATTTAAACACAGAAATAAGTAAGTAAATAGGAATATAGTTACAGGAATTCCCAGGGAAAATCTTTCTGTGGTTTAACTTCTAATCCATTTTTATTTTGGTATTAATGCAGATAGCATCAAAGCATCAAAATAAGAAACAAGCTGCATATTCAGTTCTCTTTCAGGTATTCCATTAAATCGGCACGCAGCTGGAAAAGTAAACACAATTCAGGCTGGTGATTGCTTTTGAATTTTTGTGTTTGACTATGAAACTTCTCCAGTAGTGGTCTTTCTAAAGATCTCTTTAGAATTTCTGAAGTCTAACAACACAGAACTGTATTCAGCACTACAAAAATAATTCAAAACTTGTGTGAAAGTTCACAAATACTGAAAACTACCCATATCAATTAAACTATACAGAGATATCTGAGCAACCTGATCTAGTTGAAGATGTCCCTGCTCATTGCAGGGGGGTTGGACTAGACGACCTTTAAAGGTCCCTTCCAACCCAAACTATTCTATGATTCTATGATATGTGCGGCTCTGAACTCTTACAGCTTTATATACTTATATCTCATGCATTTCTTATGAAAACTGCTTAAAGAACAAATCCCCAAGAATGATTCTGCCAATAAAAGGGGAAAGATGATGAAAGCTACTTAAAATTCTACTCTCTTCAAAATAAATGCTGGATTGGGGCTTTCTCTCCACACTGATTTCTGAAAAACACAGAGAAAAGTAACAAAAAATCTCTCCACTAAAGGTACAACAGTTGATATCATGATTACTATTAAACATTAAAGAAAAAATAATTCTAGTATGAAAAACACACTTCAGTTAAAAGGCATAGAGAAATCCACTGCATGCGGGTTGACACCAGAATCTGAAAGACGAAATGGTTACTCTTTAGAATTTCTGAAGTCTAACAACACAGAACTGTATTCAGCACTACAAAAATAATTCAAAACTTGTGTGAAAGTTCACAAATACTGAAAACTACCCATATCAATTAAACTATACAGAGATATCTGAGCAACCTGATCTAGTTGAAGATGTCCCTGCTCATTGCAGGGGGGTTGGACTAGACGACCTTTAAAGGTCCCTTCCAACCCAAACTATTCTATGATTCTATGATATGTGCGGCTCTGAACTCTTACAGCTTTATATACTTATATCTCATGCATTTCTTATGAAAACTGCTTAAAGAACAAATCCCCAAGAATGATTCTGCCAATAAAAGGGGAAAGATGATGAAAGCTACTTAAAATTCTACTCTCTTCAAAATAAATGCTGGATTGGGGCTTTCTCTCCACACTGATTTCTGAAAAACACAGAGAAAAGTAACAAAAAATCTCTCCACTAAAGGTACAACAGTTGATATCATGATTACTATTAAACATTAACGAAAAAATAATTCTAGTATGAAAAACACACTTCAGTTAAAAGGCATAGAGAAATCCACTGCATGCGGGTTGACACCAGAATCTGAAAGTCAGAAATGGTTATTTTTATCTTGGTCACTGAGAACAATTAACATTTTGTAATCAGAATGGAGTCGGTGCTAATGGTGATGATATGCCAGGTGGAATATATTGCACCTCCCTTCCCTAGAGTGCTGTCAATATTAGAATTCTACAGAGGAGAGAAAAACAGAGAAAAAAATAGTTGTCCCTGAAGTGCATGTGTGACTCAGAATGTGTGCAAGAGACAGATCAGTGGAGTGAGAAGGTGCTGTTTATACACAGCTCCTTTACAGAGAAGAGATGCTTCAAGATTATTTTCAATTATAACTATAAAAATAAAACGACTGCGGCACTGTGAAAGGAAGAGGCCAAATTTAGCTAACGATTTTGGTCCTCATTGTCCCTTTCACTTCCTCAAGCTGCAAATGAAGAATTTCCCTTTACCTTTCTGCTTAAATAGGTGTGTATTCATGTGAGTTTCCTCCCTCAGGAACGTGCAATAATACTCCCCAATTATAAATGTGCAAGCATTGTAAAAAGTAAAACGTAAAAGTAGCTAATTTTTGCATTGTTTGCAGAATTTCTTCTCAGACTGAATGTTTTCTCTTGTTTCAACAAGAGCATAAGTTATTCTTTAAATCAGTAATTGTAAATGTAATCCATTCTATTAACTAGGAGATACAGGTAATTAGAAGTACTAATAGGGGAAAAGAAAAAGAAAACAACCACTGTAAAATAGTGTTCAAAAGGGGGTTGAGTAAAAAATTTTTATTTAATAGCAGACTTCAATAAATTATTTTGTTTTATTGATATAAATTGCTTTTATTTCAGGGGTACTCATCAGGATACACTGTTGATGTCCATGAAACTCTGCTGTATCTAAACTGTGAAGTTAGAAGGGCTTTATTTGCTATTACTGGTCTGAAGTTCTATAATTTTCCTCACAGACATTATTTGCCTTTTTGTTTTCCAAGTTTTCATCATCTGACCTGTGCCAAACAGAAAAATCTGAGCACTAAACAACACTCGATATATTCAACATCAGATCAAATTTCAGACAGTATAGTTCTACCTCTGGAGCACTGGCCCATCACTTGTTGACATCACCACCGCACCCGTCACCAGCTCTTGAAACAGAACGAATGTCATTTGTACTAATTTTTCCATTAGATGGACTCCACAGTAGTATCCAGCTTTAAACTCTGCATGTCATCTGCAGATTTCTACCACCATGGAGAGCCAACTACCGTAGTAATAGCGATGTTGTGGCACAGAAAGCCAAGCTGTTGTGCTTTGTGAGTAAGGGCCATAGCTGGAACACACACAAAGCCTGCAATATTTATGTAGAAGTTTCTGCACAATTATGTGCGCAAACGCATGATGGAGGAGCAAAAAAGGGACCTTGTTCCTTCCTATTCAAAGCCAGACTAAGGTAATCTTACAACCAGAGTAAGGTTGCACACTTATAGTCTCCTTGTGCTGCAATGCCAGGTCAGCCTACAAGAGTGAAAACTCTCAGGGATTACAAAGTGGGCAGAACACCGTTCTTCTCTGACACATCTGAGATGATCTGAGTTCAATTATTGCATTCAAATATGCAGTAAGTGCATTCAGTATCAAATTTATGCAGTTTTCCATTCATCATATTTAAGATTTGAAGTTAGCCAGAACTTGCCAGCTCAAGTGGAGCTGAAGGACTGGTCAATTGTCTGCAGTCTCAGAGGAATACTAAGGTTACTAGGGTGTTAGCTACCTAGTAGCCGTGACAATATGTGATGGAGGTAAATACTATCATTAGGAGCTACAGATCAGCACTTCGTTCTTTCATTAATTTTCCACCTCTGCTGCTTGCTTCCTTATCATTGTTGCCCTTTTTATTGTTGCAAACAAATTCCTAAGGCTGTTTTTTACCTCCTTCTATCTATTGGATTTTGTTTGGCAAGAAGGAAACCAACTTTGTTCAAGAGCTATTCCAAAAGTGCCTCATTACAGCAAAGTCCTATTAACTCCAGCACCACACCCAGCACATGATATCTAAACTAGGTTTCAGAAATCCATGAAAAAGCTTCCAAAAAGCATCACAAGGTTTTTTAATCTGTCCTTGACTTTCTCTGCACCACAAGACCAGTTAAATTCCATTTCAAAGTGAAGATGATTCATGCTCCAGTTCCCTTATCAAATAAATACTCTGACTGAAACCACAATGAGCTACTGATGATGATGAGGACTAGGATACCATGGGCAGAGGTCTTCCAGTGAGATTTAGGACACGTCGGGATTAATGGAATCATTCCTGCCCTCTTAGTTATTACTTCTTGCTTTCTGCAAACATTGTTATACTTTAAAGCACTCTTTGTGATTATTAAAACTAAACAACTTTTTCCTTACAAAAGAGGTTGGCATCTGTATTCATCAGGGGACTCTGAGAGCCCGTGTCCTAAACACATTCCTACATTGTGTTTAGCAGAGGGAACTTTCAGCAGACGACACACAAGTTCACAATAGCAAAGCTGATAGTTATACTGAGCACCAATTTCCTAAATTTAGCCTTAAGTACATGCTGTGCAGGAAAGAGGATGTGTTTGTGCAGGAAATTTTGAGATGCCTCATTTAAGAAATGTGTTAACGAAGAAATTTTACCACTATTACAGTATTTCATAAGTCCAATGACACACCTAGTACTCGGAAGTTTTTCGTGCAGTAAAACAAATACTGCAAGTGAAATAGGATGGATCATTGACTTGATGCATGCACTGTGAGTCCCTATATATCCCCCTTCCCTAAGCATTGTTTGCTTGCTTGCTGAGGAAGCAGTGGAAGATATGTAACATATTACAATGGTGGATTTAACAGAACATTTTGCAGGCTACCTGATCAAGCAGATAGATGCGTAGCTTGGAGAGGCAGTACTTAACTTAAAACATGCTTGCTCTGTTATTTAGAATTGCAAAGGGACATTTTGGTAGACTCCCACCCTTTGGTGCTATTTCCAGCTCCTCAGCCGAATGCAAAGAAATACCTTTGTACAGAGGTCACTAACATGGCCCATATGTGTCATGCAAGTAACACAACGTTACTTGAACAACACAACATTGATGCCGAATATCTTTATATTTACAATATAAAGGTATTAACAACAATATCTAAATATAATTAGAAGAATTAACACTTCATGTGTATTATGAATAGTATTATCTAAAGGTTATATTATGCTCTAAAATAATCCTGTAGCTTTGTACACAGGCATTACTGAATTCTGCATTACATCTTTAACCTCATTGAATATATTATTTTTAATATCCAGTTATACCTATACTGCTGTGAACATATGTGAACAATGGTCTTCTATGACAAATGCTTAACAATAAAAGTGTAAGTGACTTTCAGAAAAACAACTACATGCCACAGCTAGCAATTGTAAATATGTGGTTAAGAAAGGCAGCTTCTTCTAAGAGGAGGCAAGATGTGCAAATAACAGTGGAGCCAAGTTCTGGCTGCTTAATGCCTGCCTCCCTACAACTGGTACAGCGTGCCCACTCTCCCATCTGTCTCAAAACAGATATATCCATTTGGGAGATGTAATCTATAAATATGCACAACACCCCTCTAACAGGAAAAGAATTGTCATAACAGATCTATTAATGTTCTCATGGGTACACTGTTCTGGTCCAGTCTTAATATCCAAGAGTTCTAGTCTCTTTTTATATGTAGCCAGAGTCATTCCTGTAATTTAAATAAATTTTAATTCTGGTAAATCTGAACAAGGTGGTAACAATGAAGGAAATAACATGATGGCCAAACTATGCCTACTAAAGTTAATAATGACTACGTTCTACCTTAGACCTTCTATGGAGAAAGAAGCAGTACATACTTGCAGTTTGTTCACACTCTATCCACAAATAAAATAAAAAAACGCGGAGACAGCTATTAATAAAATAACTTTTATTTGCTTTCAAATGCTATTTTAATAAACATTTCACACGCACTTGTTCCTACTTATTGTTTTCCTATTAGAACATCTGGAAGTAATAGGAAGGCCAATAGTGTATTGATGTTACAGACACTGAAACAGGGGAAATGTCAGAATTATTAGCCTAATCTTTAACTATATAATAGCATCAAGATGAAAGAGATTATACAAATTCATGTCTGTCCTCCCATTGTCTCGATAGTTAAGCTATAGCAAGACCTACTTCCTACCAGTTAATTTTACCAACACATCAAAAAATACAACTTCAGAATATGAAGAGGTTTGGGGGCAGGAGTAGGGGATATTATTGGGAAAGGAGGCTGCATCCAATGATCAAGAACTAAAAATATCACAAATATAATTTCATATTAGGATAAAATGGAATCACTGTAATGAAAACTGAACACTAGTTGTTTAGCATGGAAGCACTGCACTGCTGTAGAGCGGGATTTACAAGAATGCCACTTCATCACGTAAGTTAGTTTAGTATATAAACAAACAGCTTTCATTTCAATACACAAGTACAGTTGCACCAGGTCAGATTTCTCAGAGATAAATAAGGTCAAAAATACTTTGGAATACAAGGAAGCTTGCTGGAGAGCAGCTTGCATTATAACTACAGAATGTTTCTAACATAGTCTCTGAGTAATAGTACCTTAGTGCAGCTATGTCAATCTGCTCTGCAGGTACAGTGAGCACACTCCCTCTCTGATAAAAACTCTCATGACATAGCCAGAAAATAAACAACAAAATTATTATCACTTCATACATGGGCAGATAAAGATCTGCCCCTCAGCTTTCTCCTGAAATATAATTTAACCTAAAATTTAACTGTCCAAATCTCTTAGAACTGTGACCTTATCTGAGAATATATTTAAAAAAAAAATAAAATTGGGCAGATTATTATGTAACTGCATAAATACTCCATGTATTAATAGTTTAGGACAGAATTTATTTTGCAAAAGAAAATAAAATCTGACTTTGTGCTTACCAATTACAAGTTTCCCTTAAAGCCACTGCAGTGGACTCAATTACTCCAAAACCAATTTAAGAGAAATGCACAGAATGAACATGTAGAATGACTTTCAGAATAAGAATTTTCAGATTAAAAAATTAGTTGTTATTTTGACAATTAAAATAATTGCTTGGATTAATGGAAAATTTCCCTGTGTCCCTGAAATGACCATAATCAATATTTACAATACCTTAGGAGTAAAATTTATTCATGATTCTGAATAATTAATTAGATTCTATACATAGGTGTAACTGACTCTTAGCGGGCTAAGAAAGTATTAGAATAATATTCTATTATTTAAATACTGAAAATGAGAAAACAGGCCCTCCAGGCTTTATACTGTGAAATAATCACAAGCATGTATGCACATGCAGATTTGGGGTATTAGGAAGAGCTAATTATGGAGTATCTGTTTTTATTTGGGAAGAGAAGCTACTGATTTTCTTTGATCTCGTTACATATAGACCTCCAACAGAAAAGGATAGTATTTAATTGTAGAAAGCTTTTTCTTATTCTTTTATTTCTCTGCAACTGCCAATTTCCAACAATATTTTTAATATAGGAGGCAGCATTCATGATTTGGCTTGATACTAAAATATATCTATGCAAGTTAAGTTGCAAACTAGAAAAGTCTCAGTAGCTTATCTTTTACTAGAAAACACTGATAAACATATAGGAACAAACAAATTAGCTTGTATATGGGGAAGACCAACAGAATAGTTACATTATCATATTAATTGCAGACCTGTAGGTCTGAGTTAGGCAGGGAGATTATTTCATTATTTTACAGAGAGGTGCCTCAGAGAGTCTTTTCTTTTAATCTTTAGCCTCTAGGGAGACTTGACATAACAAAAACCCCAACCCCAAAACCCCTCAAAACTCACTGATCTAAGAATTAACATAGAGCATAAAAGATACTAGAAGCTGTCTGTATCACTGTACTGAAAAAGCTTCAGGTCAAGTAAATGTATTATTCATTCACTATTATGAGCGATGTGCTCTTTCTAAATGTAAATTGTGCTCTGTAATTATTTTTAAGTTTTAAAGAGTATCATTCATAAAGCCAATTAAAATGATGTTGTGATTAAAATAATCAAAATTCCTGTACAACATCCCAGAGGGCAGCTGCAATGACATGATAAATTACACAAGTTTAGCGGTTCAAAACTCTATGTAGATTAGAAAGAGGTCATCGACTTCAGAGAGTGGCAGAGTACAAGACTGCCAAAGAGAAAATCAAAACAACTTGTTCACTGGTTTTTGGGGTGGAGCGGAATACTAATGCTGCCTAACTGAGGCATGTAGGTTGGAAACCAAACTGCCCCAGCAGCATCCCCAGCAGACAGTGGGCCGGGGTGATTTCAGGAGACGTAACAAGCTGTCATAAGAGTTTACAGGTTCTGAAAGGGTAGGTCCCATTTCCATATGCTGACCATATGCATCTCTGCAGCTTACTTGACTCCTCTGTGAGATCACGTAACTTAATAAAACCAGAAATTTTCAGGGGGGAAAAAAACCCCAAACTGCCACGGGGGTGATTTAAATCATCCAGCGAATGTCCTGGCAATGCAAAGAGGAGGGCAGAACCCTGAGGGCACAACCTGGTAATGGAAGGAGAGAAGAGGGAGCCATGACTGCCCCATGGACTGCAGGCAGCTGGTATGTCAGGTTAGGGGTCTGCATAATTACAGTCTTGGGGCAGGTGAGTCCTAAGTTTGGTCTTGTGGAGGAGCGCCTCTGCCTCCCTTATCAGTAAACACCCAATGTAAGCAGTGTAAATACTTCCCCACTATCTCACTGAAACACTAGCAACATGAAGCGTGAGTGAATCAAACCTAAACTCCATCGCCACCAAAACTGAAGAAGCTCATAGTTCTCTGGTATCCGTGGAAATCGAGCTTACATCAGCTTGGTACCTAATTTTCACAGACACAAAATATTCCTTATGAGCTCTGAAATTTCCCTTCTCAGTTTTAATGCCCTTGACACACCAATGGCCAGATTGTGCCTCCACGAAGTCAGAAGTAGCCCTATTTTGGCAATATTTTTGTAAAACTACTTTGCCAATGGTAAATACATTTCAGCTTATGATCTTGCAAGGTTCTCACTGTTATGCTCTTGTTTCAGTAAACTATTTTTCTGGTTTTATTTTTATTTAAACATAATAGAATAATTTTTATTTTAACATAATTGATAGTTCCTTCTTAACTTCTATTACCCTGTGTGTCCACTATTTTGGCAATATTTTTGTAAAACTACTTTGCCAATGGTAAATACATTTCAGCTTATGATCTTGCAAGGTTCTCACTGTTATGCTCTTGTTTCAGTAAACTATTTTTCTGGTTTTATTTTTATTTAAACATAATAGAATAATTTTTATTTTAACATAATTGATAGTTCCTTCTTAACTTCTATTACCCTGTGTGTCCAACGGGTGTGACACCAATTAGAAATTTACATAGCTTCTACTTTATAAGAAACATTAATTTAAAAGAAGGTTCTACAGTGAAACATCCTTTGAAATAATTCTGTCTTTCAAAATGGACTGGAGGAGAACATAGGAAAACAGAGAGAACCAAGAGAGTAGCTGTCATCTCAGTACACATCAACAGTTTGGGTTTTTTTTTCCCTTATCTATGCATCTGCGTACCTTCTACCTATCCTCCTACCTGTTTGCAACAGTTAGGTCATATTCTCACACAGAGAAAGTTTTGAGAAAATTACAGTTCATGATTTTGAGTTTAGGGAGTTTGCAGTTTTTGCTCTCCTAATAATTACAAGGTTTATAATCTCCCAGATGCTGCACGGAAAAAGCATAAAAACCTCACACAGGATTAAGTACTTACAGGAAGGGTTCTCTTAAGCCTACAAAATTATAGGGTTACTCATGAGAGGGTCTGCATTTCTGAGCTATACTTTGTGTCATCTTACTGCTTCTGCAGTAGGCGTAAGTGTAAACACAGCTCTTATCGCTCCATTACTGTGCACCCTTTATTCCTCTGGAAGAATGAAAAAGTGAATTAACTAAATTCTAGTGCAGCTTTTCATTAGAAATACTGCCAGTTCTCTGAGGGAGCATGAGACATTTTACAGCTGCTCCTGAGTTTCAGCTTCGGCTCAATCTGGCATTGCTCCTCCAGACCAACAGACAGCTTTGGTGAGGGTAATATACTTGAAACTTTTCTTAGGTAATACTGAAAGGTCTACCAATGAAAAAAGCCAATATTATTGGCCAGCATCAGTGTGATTTTTTTTAAAAGCCATATTTCATCAAATGAATGTACTTTGCAAAGACATAGTCACTTAAAGCACAGGAATATGCTTGTTTGTGTATATTCTAAGAGCAGAAATTCTCTCTCAGAGTCAACCAATAGTACCTAAAAAGATGTGTGTATAAAATGCATTATTTAGGTACTCAAAAGCAATGGGAATGCTTTGTATAGTCCCACCTCCCCCCCCCTTTTTTTTTTGAGTAATAATGCAAAATAAGACTGTTTTGCTCATTTTGAAGCAGAACACAGCCCTCTTATTTCATATCGCAGGGACATTTCCCATCAAAAGGTAATTTGTTCTTCACAAGGCTCACAAAAAGCCTCCAAAAACCAAACCAAAAACCCACCACAATTACAGTGAATTAGGTTCTCTTTTGCTTTCTGGACCCTTTGTAAAGCTCACACCCAGCACACAGGTGCATCAGTTGGCAGTAGCATGTCTGGAGTCCTGCCAGAACATGTTCTTTCCCTAATTTGGGGATGATATCCAGCTGATAGAAGTTAACAGCTCTAACATGCATTGAGATACAAAAAAAGCAGAGTCATAATCATCCTCCTAATATTCTCTAATTGCGGTGCACTGACAAAATGAAATTAATTTCAGCAAAGAGTAGAGCCTACTGCTTCACAAATTAAGTACCTTTGTCTTTTTCTTTTCTTTTATTTTTTATACAGAAGCGATTTTTGAAGAGTGAAAACCATTCTCCCCTCTGTGAACTCTGTAATATTAAAATTGCCACAGACATTTCCAGCTGTTTCTTCATTTGATGAAAAGTATGTTTTCTTACAGGTGTTCCGCAGAAATAAAGAAGAGCTATAATTACTAGAAATGGTTTGTGTAACCTACAGTACGGTGATTACCAGGCAGCTTTGGTTAGCTGTGCTACACTAAATCACTGGAGAAAGTGCCGTTAGAGGGCAGCCTTGGGTTTCCCCTCCCTATCTAAGTCCACACGCCAACATGAGTGTCCCAGAAGTTCTGGAGGCTGAAAAAAGGATTTCTGATGGTATGTAGCAAAACTCATTTTAACTTCTTAAAATACAATAAAAACTTTCCAGTATGTATTTTTGCATTCTGTGAGAAAAAAAAGTCCCTTCAAATTGAGAAATATAGCTGTTTCTGAAGAAGTTAAAACTGTTCAGATATCCACTTACAGTTTGAAGTTTCAATCTTGCAGTTTTCTCTAGAAAATATAGTTGAACTTTGGTGAAGAAAAACACTTTCATTAATAAATTGAATCTAATCCTGTCAAAATTTAAGAACCCCTCCCCAAACAATTTTAGTGTCTAGAATCCCAATGCAATGAAGATGCACAGTACGGTTTGAGCAACTTTGTAATATATGGGCAGGAGTAGATTATGCTTTTTAAAGGCCTTGAGTACCTTTCATAATGCATAAATAACCTTTTTCGTTATTAAAAATTTCCTTTGCTCATTCCACCTTAAAGTCTGAATAAAATATCACTGGCAGTTAAGTAAGTCCTGCAGTAGTACCTGAATACAGTAAATTCCAAGCGAATATATTTACAATAAATTCCATGTGAATATATTACAAAAAGAGGGGTAAATTAGGATTTCATAATAACAATCTTCCTAAAATCTGAGATTGGTTTTACTATATGAACACATACTATTATCTTGATATTTATTTTAGCTACCTAGAAAATTTAGCAGAATTTTTTTTTCAATTAGAGCTTAATGCAATTATCTAATGGATAACATCTTTATATTATTTGTAATTAAACACTGGCATTCCAAAGACATTAGGAAAAATGTTGTTTCTCATACATAAGAGCTACCTTATACTCAGCACATTAAATTTCAGGTAAAATTCTGTGCAAAAATCCTATGCAATTTTTGCTGTAATTTTCTTCATGATATTTTGTAACTCTTTGACACTGCATGGCTTTCCAATTACTCAACTGAAGTACATTTGTCTGAAACATATGTCTAACCTTTTCAGCTATTTGAGGGTAGTTCGGTATGGTAATCTCCATCAGTTTAGTCAACTTAAAACTCTCCACTGATCCCTTCACATAAAAGGTTTAAAGACTTGGAGCTTAGGATCCTCCTCACTATTAGCAGCAAAAGCTCATTCAAAGCATTCTTTTACTCTAGATGAAGCTAATCCCTTGTCGGAAAGTAAACAAGGAGTTTTGCATTTCATACAACAAAACAAACATGCACAGAACAATAACAGAACACACCAAAACAAAATCATAAATCGCAATCCCAGAGGGCTTCGCTCAGATTTCAGCTGAATACATAAAGACTCTGAAAATGCTGAACTGCCCTAGACACACAAAGCAGCATGACATAAATACAGGGCAAGGCTTAAATGACAAGCCACAGCTCTCTTGAATACACACATGAAATAATAATAACTAGGCATAAGGTGTGTGTATCCAGATCTTGGTGATAAAAGCACCATTTGTATTGCATGAACATGTGAGCAAAAACCCTTTAATTCTCTTAGGGATCACACTGGATGCAAGATATCTCATTTGCTGACCTAAAATTCCTTAACCTTGTTTCCTAAACTCATGGTCCACCAGCCAACTTTTACCTTTGTCTGTTGGTATTTATTCATGTGACTGCACAAGAGCTTGGCAGCTTTTGGGACTTCAAATAGCCTGCCCTGGAGGCCACAACATGGTTGGAGAACTACAATGCTCTCTAATTCTGTAACATCAACAAGAATGAAAAATAAATAGAAAATCAAGCCAAACCAAAAAAATTCCTAGATGTCTAGTCAGCTTTTACAGGATTATTATTTTTTTTTTTTTAGCTGCTGCTATCAAAGGAACTGTTTATTCTATACCATGACTGCAGCCTCCTGACCACCGACCCCTGTAACACCGGAACTGTCCAGAATCTAAAATCTCACTGCTCTCCCCAATGCAATGAAGAGCTGGGGCAGCATTTACTTGACCTTAAACCAGTCAAATCTTACACTTGACCAACAGGTAGGGGCACTTAAATTTTCAGAACAGTGATTTCTAACTGTTGAGAGGCACCTAAAGACCTTGGTTCTTCTTGGAATTGGCCAAACACTTACTTTTGAAGAAAGAAAGTGGCATGAGTTATTGATTTGTACTTGAACACCAGCAAGGAAAAAAAAAAATCAAACTACTAAGCCATTGCAGAGCAGAGTGAAAATTCATGCCATGTGCATCAGTCAAGAAAGGAGAAGCACTTGTCCACCCTGCAAAAGACAAATATGGCACAGTGCTCCCAGAAAGAGTCAGCACAGAGGACCCGATCTTTCTTCAAGCAGCCAAATGGCTGCCCAATTCCTGGGCAAAGGGAATAGAGAAGGGAATAGGCAGCTAATAAAACCAAAATCCCTTCAAACCACCTGGAGACTGATTGCCCATGAGGAAAGAAAAGGTATTCAGGCTTGTTCTTTAAAGCACCTCTTTCCTCTTTTAGAGTCAAACCACTTGTCTTCAATGCTGGGCATTCTTGAAGTCTATAGCATTGCGGCATGAACTATGTAGGTGTTGTTCGATGAGGAACAACATATGGAAGATACTGAGTAATTTATTTTCTTGAGAAATCTGAGAGAAAAATACTTGCAAGTACAGGCTACATAAGAATTATGTCAATATGCAATGAGTACTTCAATAATACTAGATGAATTTTAAAAAGGGATTTTACTTTCATTGTTCAAATTTTGCTTTAATTTTTCTCAACTAGAAGATACTTGAATTGCTTTAGCTTTGGTATTTTATTAAAGCAAAATACCTGGATAAAAAATACCTAATTTTATCTTGTTTATCTAATGATTATTCTTTTGTGAAGGTTAACGTCATTCTCTACCAGACGCTTTTTTTAATACTTGTTCAAGATGTCTCATGCTTAGCTCTGCCTTCCTTTTTACAGCCAGAATTTCTATTTTTTAATGAATTATTTTGTACACTGATAATGAGTTTAACTTGGATAGGCTTTCTGTAAATTATGTGAAGTCAGTTAGATAAATATCTCAGGTTCATTTAGGATATTCTGTGCTTATCAAAAGTATTATTGCTAAAAATGGAATACTTTTAACAGCTTCTTGACACACGAGACTTATTCCTCTTTTACTTTTTTTATGGGTGCCAACCTTCAAGGTCTCTGACCTTGCAAATCACTAGACCATGTGCTTAATTTTAAGCACAAAGAATCTCATCAGCTTCAGAAGGTCATCACATTCAAGTTAAGTTAAGGTTCTCTAATGCACTTTGACAAACCTAAAGCTTCAATCTTTATAACTCACTGACAAAACAGTGGCTTCATTTGTCCAATCAAAACCATGTGTTGATTAATAAATAGTAAATGTGACTTCACTATGTTATTAATTAGCCTGAAAAACACTTCAACATTCTTTATGCAGTTGTTTTAGGATTAAAAGCCACTAATATAAGCATGATGGAAATATAGCTAACATATAATTGTCTTCTCCCAGTATTGTATTATTTTCTTTTTTTGCTACTTTTCCCTTGTCTTCATACACACTGCAGTCTTCTTCATTAGCATATTCAGATCAAATAAAACACTACATGATAAAACTAGATTACTAAAGCCATAAGGAATGTTCAAATTAAATTAAGCAGCAGTGGGTTAGTAATTTGCTTTACAGCTGTATTCCTCTTCTTAATCACAGCTGCAGCTGCTTGTAGAGGTGGTTGGGTAGTAACAGGCACTTCTATTAGGAGATACATCTCAAAGTAAGTGACTCTTACAGACTCTGTGGACCACCAAGAAGCTGTGTCTAGGCTAAATATTTTTTTTTTTTGAATCTGCCTATATACAGAAAGTCAGTTAACTCTCTTCTGATGTCTTTGGTAGCACACAGTTTTAGCTCTGGCTATCAGTAGAGGTGAATTTTACCCACAAAAATAAATACCACCTGCATATTCTTTGATTGCACAGTTAGCTTCAAGAAATTTTTCCAGGCCTCACCGACAGAGTACTGTGGGTTGGCTGAGTGTATTACGCAGATTTCATAGAGCTTTCCCAGATGTAAGCCTTTTGGTAGTAGCAATTGCTATTATTTCCTTTTAAATGGCACAAAAAGTCGCCATATTATATTTGAAAATAAATCGGCATAGGCATCCTGATGTGAACTACAAACAGTATCATTTAAAAAAAAAAAAAAAGACAAAAAAAAGGCAGAATGAGATAACAAAGAGCGGCACTAATTCAGGGAAGCAACCCTATTCACTGGATGCTTGGGATGGTGCCCCTTTGACCCCTGTAAGCCTGCAAGCTTTCTGACGCAGCTGATAGCTGTTTTACCAATAGGATAGAATAAAAAAAAAAAACCCAACAAAAAAAACATCATTGAGGTTCTGGTACAGGTATACAAACGGCATGAACGAGATGTAGAAAGGAAAGATGGGCCTGGTGGCTTGCAAGGTGAAAGTTTCTGATTTTTTGCTTTCCTGAGAAGGCGCTGATATGGCTCAAAAGCTGACCTATACTGTGAGCAGCTGAACACAGCAACTTCTGCTAAGAAAGAAGACTTGATTCACTGGCAGTTTGAAAACCCATCTTTGATCAGCTGTGACAAGCACTTATGTACATGCTACAGCGGTTTTTCTGAAGCAGAGATGGGCAAAAATGAAAATGCTTAGCTGAGTGATTAAGAACTACCTTGTATGATACAAAATACAGAGACATATTTTTCTAATACAAAGATGTAGCTATACACTTCACCAATATTTCAAATAGAATCATTTAAATATTTCAGTGAAGTAATTTTTTATCAGAAGTAAATGAAGTATGTGCTTGAGATTGTTTGAACAAAGTATTTAAAGATTGCAAGCGACGGGGGGAATGCAACTTTTTATGACTGTAGATTTTTAAAGAGGTAGGTCCATGGCAACGTCCTATAAAAATAATTTTACCATCATGTCATGGGAAAAATAATGGAAGGAGCTGGATTTATTCTTCATTCTAACAGTAACACCAGAAAGTCAGATATTCAGGTCAATAAAACGATTTACAAATTTACTTTCATTAGATGACAGATCTTACTAATATTTTTGCTAAATTTTGATGTCTTCAAAATTAACTGAATTTTTATCTCAAAATCCTAATTTAGATATTGAAAAAAATCTATGTATTTAACTTTTATGGACAGTATTTCACACCTAGAAGTGGAATAAAGTGCCTCCCTAATGAAATATCTAGTTCAACTTAAAACATATTTTATGCTTCCTTTTCAACTTGCTTTTTGGCAAGAAAAAAGGTAAAACCAGTTATTCAGTCTTGCCCTAAGTTGAACATTTTCATCTTCATGGTTCAGTAAGCCAGTAAGATAACCAAAGCCTCCTGGATTCCATGTTGCATTCTATACGAGGTCTGCTAGACCTGGCAGCAGCGCTCTAACATGTCTCCCTCCTCCTTCAAAATTACCTGTTCCCCTGACAGTCAGTCCATGGGTTAGAACTTATGTGCATTTTAATTGGTGGTGAAATTTGATTGGGCATCTAAGTTACAAGCAGGGACCCATGTGATATATTTAATGTTCTTCTCAATAACCATTTTTTTCTCCTCTCCCTCTCGACATTATTTTTCTCTTTATCTTCATGATACTTTTGCCCATTGCAGTAGATATCCCTGATTATTTCAAATGTTAAGAGTGCCAGAATAAGAGGTTTGGGGATTGTGGGGAAGGTGTGCATGTACAAGACCACTTAACTGAATTACATTTGTATATTGTATGGCTTAAAAAAATAAATAGCCAGATATAAGGGACAAAAATTGACCTTCAAGGCAAAACTGACCTTCAAAGGCTGTGTTTGTATAGATCTTGCATTCCTATAGCATTCCATTTTTCTGGTTTCCTCACTTATGTGATAGTTTGGGAGGCCTGTCAGGGTACAGTTTTATAATTCTAACTGATTTGGGGGGCTCTATCATAGGCTGCAAGCCTCATTTGAATGTGGAGCCTTACTTGTTTCCTTTCTAACCTCTCTATGAAACGATGCAATAGTAATATAATGAAACTATAAATAGACAATTCTCTAAATTTAATGAGTTTTTCGAAACTCAGTGTCAGAGAAGTGGGAACCAGGCAATAGATACCTAAGGAAACTAATCAAGATACTATCAGAAAAAGGTTGAAGCTATAAAGGAAGACTCTCTCCAGTTGTTTAGAATAAAAGAAGAAAAAATCAGTTGCTGAGAAGAGAATCTGGAGATCCATACTGTAAAAGAAAAAGATGCTGGAAGAGGAAAAGGGAAGAATGATGTTGAATTTTTAAATCATGAGCCTCCAATTTCAGAGACTGTCCGATTAGCAGTGATTAACTGCTGTGAGAAAACACATTCAACTGTAGTATTGTTCTGCTTAAATCATTATTTTCTTGGGCTAGCAAAAGTTAGAGATGATCAATGTTGGAACACCTGCATGACTTCTGAGTCTGTGTGCTCAGAGGGATGGACAACTGAGCTGGAGCGACAAAGATCAAACATTTCTGGACGAAGGGGCCGCGGGACAGCTTTGGTACCCACCCCAAGGAGGCTGGGCCACTGGAAAGCGGGCATCCAGCTGGGCAAGGGCAAGGAGAGAGACAGCTGCAGCCCAATCAGCCTGGGGGAGGCTGAATCGAATCTAGGCCAAACATCGTAAAACTCGAACCCAGCAGCAAATCCTGGGTGAATGTCCGGGTCAGTCCACTTCAGTGAAACACCTTGCTTTTAAAAGTTATACACAAAGATGGTTTACTACAGGCACGTGGACTCAAGACTAGGAAGCTCAGTAATATTTTTGTTACAGAAGCAGATCGGTTTGTTACATCATGGAAGCCCCATTTGCTGTATTGGTAAAATCACACCAGTTGTCAAAATGATAAAACTATTAAGAATGTAGAGGACAAGAAGAGAAGCCTGAACATGAAATAGAAGGTATTAGCTTATTTATAAATGCTTCGTATGTTCTGCAATAAACAAAGAAGTAAAACAAAACTAAGTACATCGTGCATTTCAATAGTAATGTATCCTTGAGAAGGTGAAATAAGAGATTTGCTTTGTGAAACATGTAAGTTCTTTGATGTACTTTTCCTTAATTCAATAAATTCTGATCTCTGATCCATGCACAGAGCATCACAAGACTGAGATTTAATTATTCTTGCATATGAAGAGAATTTATTTACAGGATTTGCCTCTGGACACATTAAAAAATACTTACAAGTTTCCTCGGAATAAGGAAAAAAACATTTGGGTCTACAAAGAGTTAAATTGAATCCATTAGTACCTGTAGGTATATTACAGATATGTAACTACTATTTTTCTTGGCAATACTATATTGCAGTAACTAAACCATGTTGTACAAAGCTGTAAGGATTAATTACACCTTTACTATTTTTAATTGGATAAGCTCAGTATAAATAGAAATATTTCAAGATCAAATTATACAGTCTTTTGCATACGTGTTATAATGGATTATCTCAGTAATGTACAGTGGAAAGTTGAGCAGTCTAGGAGAAAAAGACTAGATGAATTTAAAAGTAAAAATCAGGAATAGTACACTGTTTCTCACAACTACTTGAAGGAAGGAAGGAAGAAAAAGTATTACAATCAGGAATTGTATTAGGGGATCAAGACAGTTGTGGAAGACAGAGAAGAGGCACATTAAAAACCATTGCTAATGAGCATACATTGCATACAAGCATAGCAAAACATAAGCTATAACTGGTTTGATACCTCAGACAGACTGATTTTGATCAATAAACCCACTCTCGAATTAACCTAATTACAGCAGTCACTGGCCAGGTGCTGTTTCCTTGGATGGGAGAGAAAGGATCCTCATGCCTGGTTCTTCTCTCCCTCCTCTTAAAAGGGAGTTCAAAATATTTTGTTTTGTTAGTACTACAGTACCTACATGTTGTTCCTCATTAGCTTCTTCATGCACACGGGCAGCGCACGATAGGCCTTATCAGAACATGTATTTTTGGCAACACAATGTAGTCAGTTTTAGTTCACCCAGTCCTGGTTTTGTATTAAAAGCAGTTTTGTTTCAATAAGCTGATAATACCCCCTAAAAATCCTACATAGCAGTAAAAAGATTCCCCCACAGCTGCAACTATCAGCAAGAACAAATCTGTGAATTAGACCATACTAAAGTGTGGGTCTGTGTTGGTCTAAGCATACCTGTGGCGAGACTTTGGCAATGTTATAGCTAGTTATGGCACTGTTTTTAGCTGGGGTATTAGAAGGACGCTGAATGTGTATGTACCAGCTAGTCCCATATTTTCCTACTTCCTCAAAAGACAGTAATAAAAGTTGATCCATTCTTATTTAAGTCCCAATCCTGATATTTGCTATGCATGGGTTCGCTACTGAATTCATGCACAATAAATTCAGGATCAGAATTATAATGTGTAGTTTTTAATTTCTAATCCTGTTATTTCTAGTTTTCCACAGTAATTATGTTTGTTAGCCACTTAGTATTAGACATGCTATTAATTTAATTGGACACTGCCAACTCCCTTAGGCCTACAGTGGACTTTGAATTCAATTCCTGTGGTAGCAATTGGATTTGTTCATGTAATTCTACCATTTACAACAATCACCCACCTTAATTATAATAAACTTACAAGGCGTGATCTGCATACATGAGATGCCAAGCAAGCCTGACATCCCTTGGTCTACTCATCTGTTTGATTAATACATGTACACAAATGTGATGCTCAGACATCTGTTTTATATGCTGAAAACTACTAATAAAAATTAACAAAGTTCATCATATTTCAAAATCTGATCAATACCCTTTTCTTACAGATTTTTTTTAAATGAGCTATTTTTTAATCACAAGATGTAGATATCTGAAAATTTTATTTAAATATAATCACATAAAGGAAAAAAATGCTTCTATTCAAATTTCTCTTTTTCAGATTTTTTTAAAACTAATTATGTGCTAAAACATGACAATCAAAGTTTGGAGCCAAACAGTAAATGTATAGGCAATCTGCTCCAACAGGTAGCTCTGGAAACAGGAACATTCCCTGTTTATATGCACAAGATTCAGTCTGGCTTTACCTATTTGAAATCAAATATCCTCTCAGTTTGTTACTGTATTTTTAAATAACTATTAGGTATTACATACTAGGTATCACTGCATGATGCCAGATTATCCCACATCATTGTGCCCCACTCTTTTTCTAAATTTAGATGCCTATACTCTCTCTCTAATGTACCTTAGAATTGACTGTCCCCTAGATATTTGTCTCTTTTATTGCATTTCTAAAGCGCAGGCTTTAGAGGCTAGTGTATTTTTCCCAGCATCTATTGATACTATGAGACATATCTCCAAGTCCATCCAGAGAACGAGAACATTTTCTTTGATAAGTCTTTGTGTACTTCATCCTAAAAATCATCAACAAAAATGACTCTTCTTTCCAGAAAGTTGGAAAGTGACTTTAAAAATAGGACCGCTGCAGTTCTTTTTCTATGCTGGGTTTTGCCATTCTGTCTCATGTCCCCAGAAAAGCCTATATGGAGGAGCATTTTACTTCAGACCTTTTCCCCTGTGCTTTTCTACAAGGAAAATACCTTTTCTATGACTAACCAAGAAGTCACAAACGAAATTAAGGTTCCTTGGTAGGATTTCCTAAGGAATTTGTCATAGCACAGTGTGGGCAAAGGCAGTCCCTTTAAGTGGGATTAGTTTCACCAAAAACTTGAAAAGCAAAACCATGGTTATCAGTTTTAAATGTGACAGAGAATGAGGATCACATTTTATAAAACGGTTTTATAGGCTTAAAAGATTGATAGTGTCCTTTTGACAGTCTTAATTGCACTGGATTATTTATACCCTGACTTTACAAGCAGTCCATTAACAATAAATAGCACTACTGTTGTAACTGATCATGTGATACTTCAGTTTCAGGGGGCACATTGCTGTTATCCTGCTTACACCATAGTTGACCTATAATATCAAATGTTACTTTAAAAAAAAAAACAAAACACTTCAAATTATATACAAACTCAATAGAAACTTGTATTTAAAAGCTGTGTTACTATTAATACAGGAATAAAGTAAAATTGTTCCCTTAAGGATTAATTACTGCAGAGTAATCCATGTTTATTCTGTTTATACCATATTGGATTCTTAAACCCGACACTCGCTATGGCTATCACACAAATAATTTAGCTGAATACAGAGAAACCAAATTGAGATTTTAAAAAATCAGCCTGTCACGTGGGATCATAGCTTTACCACCTTGCTACATACAGAATTTGTTGGTAAAAAAAAATTTCAAATACAAATCTCCCTTTCAATTTTACTGGTCAAACCTGCTAAGATACTGCATGATGTGACATGCTCCCGATAAAATATATCAGATGAGATGTGCACAGAGATATCTGATGAACTAAGCATGATTATGGTGAAAGACGAAAAATGTCACATAGCAAGGACCAAAAACATGATCTGCACTCTCAGCCGTACTTGAATTTCCTTTATTGCTTTATATGAAACTTATCTTTTAAAATAAATAACTGCATTTGTGATCCAAATTAGAAAGTCTCCTTAGGCAGTCTCTATTCTGTAGGACTTGATCAAACCAGGTGATTTGATATTTTGTTCATCTAAGCCACACCTCCCCTACAGTTTATCTGTGAAGTAGCTTTGATAGGAGTCTTCGGCAGGTGACAAACTTTGTCTTCCCAGAGGAAATTTGCCACATCCCTCTACTTCATTATCCTTGAAACCATGAAGCATCCTAAGGAGTTTTAGTAGATTGATCCTACTGACATTTTCTCATCTTGAGATGTATGAGAAATACCACTTCGTATGTCAAATCACCTCTGGTTAAATGCTATACTGAAACTTAATTTTTTGGTTTTGTTACTTACGTTTCAAAAGAAATACAAGCAGTCTCAAGAAAAGCAAAACCTAACACTATTGCTAATGCAGTAATTTTTTTCATGCATATATAATATGGTGTGTTATTAGAAAATTATGTCAAAAGAAAAGGGAGGAGAATATCTTAAAATTTAAATGAGTAGCATTTCAAAAGCCAAGAATGGCTTTTTAGGCTGACTTTAATTTGAATGTAAAGTTTCTTTTCTCAAAAATAGAACACAGGTTCTTTTTAACATGTATTTAGTCTTTATTTGGGCAAACTTCTACTATCATTAATTATGATGGTGCTTAAAGGCCAAATGTGAGGTTAAAGACCCAGTTTTCTTAATACCATTGAAGGAGGTTGTTAGATTTGTAAGAGAGGAAGCACTCTTCATTTGCAAACTGCAAGGAGTCTACAGGTATTTCAAAGCCACATTCTTTATGAAGAACAATACTTGCTCAACAGCCAAGCCACCTATCTTTCTCTTCAGTCCAGGTGAAAGGAGTGCCCCCAAAAGTCACCAAAACCAGACTATCAGAGATAATAATTTTGGGCCATCAGGTCTTTCTGAAGCAGTTTGGACCTGTCATCAGTCTCTCCCTCCCTCTCTTTCTCATCTTGATGAATATCTAGTTGCAGCAGCTCTGCTAATTGCATCTTTGGTGCTAGTACATGGGGGAAAAATGTCTCAGGAAGGCTAATTGCAAGTTGTTTCTAAATGAAAATTGGGACATGTAAAGCAACAGAGAAAGTCCTGTGGTCAATAGCCTTACTCCTCCTCACATCTTCAATCTAAACACATCAGATGATCAAGGGATGGGGAAAAGGGCATTTTAATCTCATTTTACACCTGCAGAATGAAGGAAAAGGAAGGTCAAGTAAATTGCCAGAGTCTGTATGAGAAGTTCGTAACAGATTTTCAGGATCGCAGTTGAGTGGTTCAGTTTAAACTGACTCATGAAATCAGTCTGTTTAAGAAAAACTTGAAGTTTGACCCTTACGATACATTTGACGCTTTCTCAAAATTATAGAACATTGTGCTAAGTCTGATGACCCTCAGTTTAGTTTGTGTACATATTACAACTGAGACCAGCAGCAGCAGCCAGAAGCTTCGTGCTCTGTATTGTGTTAGAGTTGAGACACGCAACTCCAGATCTCAGCAGTAAGTTGAGAGTAAGTAATCAACTGAAATAACAATAGTAGTGCCTGATACTTGTCCCAGCAAAATGATGCCCCCCTTTGAGGCCATCCTCAAGAAGTGGAAAAGGCTAATTTTTTCAAACTATTGCAATAATGGTAGTTTCTGTGGGTGAATAGGGAGATTGGAGGAGTAAATGGGACAACATTCAGGCTTTGGATAGACAGGAAGACCTGCTCTTGCATAAGAAAGTCATTTTTTTCCAGTCAGGCTGCTGAAGTGTAATCGAAAATCCAGAGTGGCTAATGGTGATTTTTCCATAAACATAACCAAGTTTTAGTTTGAGTCAAAGGTGTTGTTTCAGTAAATGTTGATAAAAGCTCTGAAAAGTGGCAGAAGTGCTAGGCAGATTATCCATGGACAGCTGGATGTTTCCAAGGTAACCGAACTATCTTGTCTTGAAGGGCATTCTCAGGTCTAACAATACAAAATAGCATGAACGGAAATCACTGCTGGCAGAGTTCAACGGGACTCCGTGCGTAGCTCTATACTTTGTCTAGTATACATCGGCTCTATATTTCTTACACCATGGAGCTTTCTTCCTGGCAAGTCTTGATTTCAATCACAGCACATTTAATACAGAGGTCCACACTGCACGCTGGGCTGCATATCTTTCTGAAATGCCTCATCGGTTTTCTGCAAGTCCCTTATTCAAATGATTGAACAGTGCAGAAGAAGGGCAGAGAAGCTGCGGAGCTTTCTCCGCTTCCCAGCCTGCTGGTAACACAGACAGGTCAGCCCATGCACATGAGGGAAGTATAAAAGTACAGTAACTTGTCTGCAGTGGATTTCTGCTTCTAAAAGGGGAGGAGGCAGGAGTAGGGAGGAAAAGATAGGAAGGAGTGGAACAATTGTGCATCTGATGTATACTACTTTCTTCCAAAAATGGTTGCATAGTTAAAATTTAGAACAAAAGAAACAAAGGCAAAACTGCATCATGTGAGCTAAATTAGGGAAAAGGAAAAGTGATGAAAAAGTAGGAAAAGTTTTTAAAAATTGCTTCCGTTTTTCTCATCTAATACAAGAAAAGGCTTCCTACCTAGAGCTAGGTTTCCAAATATGGAAAAACTTCAGCTTCTTCAAAACATCAGCTTTGTCTCATCAGTCTCATGCCAGCTTAATTTTAACTTAGCCGTAACATCAGTGTCTGGCAATAAAACTTCCTGCTAAGCATATGGTGCCAAAATATTCCCATGGCTAAAAACCTCTAACATTCCCATGACCTTTTATGTTGAGACCTCACTGAAAATACTTCATTAGATAACTCTAAAGATAACGTCCTTTCCAAAATATCTGTTCTCAGGGGAGCATAGAACGAGTGTAGTGGGAAAAAATGGTAAGGTGAATAGAGAAAGTCAGAGGACATCTGCATTGCTTTGTACTATTCCCTCGACACAAACCTTATTGAAATTAACACTGTGAAAAGGTTTAGACTGAGAGGAACCGGTGAATCTTTTTTTCTTCCACGAGATTCAAAGCACTCTCACAGATCGAGTTTATTT
>NW_008795923.1:1167786-1179831 GCF_000699145.1 Aptenodytes forsteri | reverse complement strand
TTTTTCTGGGCAGCTTTGTTGCATGCGCTGAATTATGTGAAAAAAACACGCTTGGTGGTGTGCTTTCAAACTTTCAATGTAAATGTTGGAGAGCTTTTTACTGTTTAATTCAAAGTACCTGTTCACATAGTCTAGAATATAAAACCAATATACTGAAAAAAAAAGTTTTATTGTATTTAATGTATTATTAATGTTGCATTTTTTAAAAAAATGTCCTATTTTTAAAGTCAGGGATGTTAGGCCATGACTAAGACATATTTTCTGTGTGCAATTATAACTGTATATTTTAATATAATTTAAAGACAAAAAATTCCTTCACTCTACAGTTAAATAAATACATTTTGAAAACTCACCAGAATAAAGAAAATATGGTATATAAAGATAAAAGATGCACGAATCAGTTGCAGACAGAGAGGGAAAAAGAAAAAAATTATGGTCTTTCTGGGTCGTTCATCGAAAATATTTTTCATAATATAGCCAAAGTGCTGAAGGAAACTGGACATAAGTTCTGAGCAGGAAAAAATAGCAAGAGAGACTTTCAGTAACCAGAAAAATTTCATGGACTTGTTCTGCAGTCCTATATTGTTATTAAATGCATTATGAAAAGAAATTGGGACTTTGGACTTTACTTTTTGTGTTAGGGGAGATTAAAAAAACTATCATTTAATATTTTGGTTTATATTTATGGCATACAAACCAAGAAAACCCTCTCATTGCTCCTGGATCACAAAGGTCCCCTAAGGAGAAGTAACCTAATCTGTTCTTAAGATGAGCTTCAGAGAGGGGAAAAAATGACAGCTGAAATCACTGGAAGATGTTTTAAATTCCTAATAAAAGATGACAGAGGTTTGTAAATTCTTCATCGTGTTGTGTATACTGTCCTTTATGCAATAACAGCTGCAGCAGACATTTTCTTGTGTATATCACCATAACTTTTCTTTTTTATTTCTTTTGCTATCCATGGGATGCCATCCTTTGGCAGAGCGAAAGTGAAAGTTGGAAGAGGTAGCTAAGAAAGTCAATAAACCACGGATCCACGCCGGCTACTTTTTCTGTCTTTTTTTCCTGACACTAGCCTGCACTTATTCTCCCTCTCCTGGAGGGAGTTCTAGTACTCTTCAATTGCCAGTAAGCTCCCAACAATGCTGAAAATGAAGTACAGGTCATAGCTGCTTGTTTATTGTAGTGCCTTTGCTCTTTGGCAATAAACAGGAAGTTTATTATCCTTCCTATCTTTATATTCCTGTTCTAGTGAAATATGCCTCTAGATTGAATTGCTGACACATTTCTATTAAATATCAAGTTGGACCAGAATAAAACCCAACAGCGTTTAAAACAGATCTAGCCTATTTCTCAAAACCTTTAGAAGAAATATTTACGTATGATTATGATCTAGTAATAGTAGCAGTTACGCTTAATGGTTACGTCTCTGCTCACCAGCTCAGCTTGGCTTAGGGAAAAAAATCTTTTTTTCTGTCTATGTAACATTTGAAAATATCTGGTTCCAAATATATGAAAGAAAAAAAGAATTACGGGAGGCTCCAGGTTTTTTTCTGTTTTGTTTCTCTCTCTGGTTGAAGCATTAAATTGTTAATGTCTTCACTCATATTCTAATAATGACCCAGTTAATATCAATCTTCAAAACTAATTTTGAATTTTATTTTATATATACATGTAATCATACTGTCTTATTAAGGGGGTTTGTGGGTTTTTGTGTTTGGTTTTTTTTTCCCCCCACTTAAGTGAAGGGTTCAGATAAAGCTTCTGGAAAGTGCCTGATAGCAAAAGTATTGCTCAACCCACTGACCAGTGTCAAGCATTTTTGTGTTCTTCACAAAGGAGACACACCACACACCACACACCAGTGTGGCTTCTATTTCTCTAGCAGAAATGTTTGTAAAAGCTTAGCACAGCTAGCTAATATTATGTAGTGTATTCTGAAAGAGACTGTATTAGTCTTCTTTCTGTACGTGAATAATGCAAAACATTTTGAGACAAAAATTTTTTGAAAAATAATAATTTGAAATACGGTTTTGATAGAACTATGTTGCTGATCTAGATCTTAGGGAAAAAAACTGAATGCCTTTGATAAAAGGCAGTATACAAATATAATACAGATTTTAATTATTTTAAATAATATTATATATAAATATATTTTTATAATATTTAATATTTTAAAAATCTGTGAAAATTACATTCCTTAGCATTTTAACATCCTATAAAACAGTAACAGGGAAACTAAATTGAATGTAGCTTTGTTAGCTTAATGTCTTATCTATTTGGTCTTACTGTCTTAAAATAGCACTATTAAACACAAAAAAGAGCCTATTTTGGAGCTCTTAGAGAACGACTTAAGTCAGTTGCAGTTTTCCATCTAGAAAGATTACAGATAGGATATTTAATCTGATACTCAAAAAAATGCACCATGGCAAGGGCAAGTAATAAGGATCATTTCTAATACCTCGAACCAAGGATATGTTTAGTGTTGTAGGAATACTGGAAATAGAGATTCTGCATGATTATGGGGAAAGTTAGAGAACCATTATTTGTTTTTTAATATCATATGTTTAATATTGCTAATTTCCATACATTTTATAAATTAGATACAATACTGCCATCAAATTCCAGCATTTCCAAGACTGACAGAGTTAACCCTTGAAACTTTATAATTTTAAAATACAAAGATAATGACACCAGAATATAATATTTCTTTTCACAAAAAACATAAAGATACTATATACTTTAATGCGTATTTGATGAAAATCCAATAACAAATAATTCATAGGATACCAAACCATGGAATATATTGATATGGTTTCATATAAAAGTTTCTATTAAAAATATTCAGAAGCAGTTGTAAGGAAGTCATTTATCTTATATATTTCCATCAGCTTTCCTACAGAGCAGGGTTTTTTTTGTGTAATATGTCACTTACAGGGTGAGTAAGCTCCACAAAAGTGGCAAAGCTTTGGGGGCTCTTAGTCTTTGAAAACACTGAAAATCTGAACAAGACATGCCAGCCTTTATCATTAATCCTTCCTTTGAGAGATGGAAAAGGTCGGCTCACAAGTTGTTAATTCTGAATACTTGCAACAGAGCTACCCTTACATTATAGGTGGTAAACTCTCATTATTATTACCACAGCAGGACTTTGAATGGAAATGTTCTTTGCACATTGCACAAGAATGACAAAAATTTTTACGCTGTGAAGGAAGCTTAAATTTCTTAAAGTATTTTACCCTTCTATCTCTTAAAAAAAAATTTATATGCAAAATTTTAGCTTTTCTTAAGGAAATCAGCACATAGGGTAGGCAGAAGCAAGAAAAGAGGCGAGGGAAAGTAAAGAGAATTATATGCCTTGTCTGAACAAAGAAAAAGACAAACAATAGCTGATATGAAACAAGATTTAATTTGTGTTTAATTAACAAGTTGAGAAGCACAGAGTTCCATCTGTTCTGCTAGGGGATGCAATAAATACTGTTTCTTGGATTTGTGGGTCTACAAAATCATTCTACTTCAATACCTGCTTTGCAAGAACAGATGATTATTTTGTTTTGGAGCCCCCATTCTCCAGCGTTACTGTTTTCTACAAAACAACTTCTTTAAATGTTTTCAAAACTACATTAAAGAAAGCGATTTACCCGCTAGTTTGGGAAAAAAACCTAGATAATGACACTGATCAATTTGTCTTTTATATAATGGCATGTTCAGAAGAAACCTTTCACCTACAGCTTTAATGCATGAAACATTTGATATCATGACAGATCCTGTTCAGTTTTTAACCATTTTCAAGATGCTTGATTTTCATATGGGACTAAACTGTATTTGTGAACTAAGGAGTGTCACAGCTACAAATCTGGCTACGTGTCTAGTTAGCCCCTAAAGTGAGTCTGTAAGTGCTGCCACTCCATGCTGAAGGCAAAGATTAAATTTTTACCTACAAAAAACCCTGCACTTCCTTCTGTCTTATATGGGTTTCAGACAGTTTTGGCTTTAAGCAAGGGAGATTTGGAGCCACCTGATATTTGGAAAGATAAATGCCACAGAACCCCTTTGACAATGAGTTGCATTTTCTGTCCCTCTGGAAGTCATTCTTGGCTAATGGACTGTGGCACCTTCTGCATCAAATAATCAGCAGATCCTAAAAAATTCCATTCAGAGCAGCTCACTTAAAATACAGGACTTTTAAAATATCTGAGATATTGAGAAAAGGTTTAACATTAACGACCAAAAAAAAAAAAATAAGACAAAGAATGTATTTTCTTTTCTAAAGTATTACTAGGCTCGTATAATCTCAGACTTTGAAAATCTGGGGTCAATGTCGTTTTTTACTCCGTGACAGTCACTGACCAGTTCTCCTTCTCTTTCTAGACAGTAACTCCCTAACTTCTTTACTAATTTGTTGTTCCTAGATTCAGTAGAATTCCTTAGACCCTGCAGTTATACAGAGTTGGTTTCTTTAGAGAACAGTCATTGTTTCCTAGACCTGGTAAAGTATTTTCCAGACAGCTGCTTATCTAAAGCCATTGCATTTGTTTGCTACAAACTGCCTAACTACACTACTTTAGAAACAAATCATTAAAGATTTCAAGAACCTAGTAGAACCATACATATGTTACTTTACTATGCAGGTCATAGCGTTTGTAAGCTGCTGAAGATCAGTGCTATGACCATCACAGACGGCTTGAAATAGTGAAAAAAAGCTGCAGTTCTTTGGTCTTTCTACTTCTACTTAAGGAAAAGCTTACTTTTCAGAGCCAGAGGACAACAGGAAAGTTGCCTCTCAATCTGTTATGCCTGATGTATGCTTTTATTTATTGGAGGTATGCTTTTATTTGATGGATGCACTTGTACAATTTACTATCTTCTTCCTGTGATGGATTTCAGTATGGAATCAAATAGGATGGCAGAAAAGAGAAAATTGGGATAGATTTTAACTTTCAGGCATACTGCATGGTGAAATCTACAATTATTTTACAATTACACTTTAATAAGAGAGATAATGTTCATTTTCCATAATCAAACAGCTCCTTATATATTGTTTGTTCAATAGATCATTACTTGAATTCTGCAGAAATATCTCCCATCACTTTAGAAAAGTGAAAAATTCCACTGAATTTCAGCAATATGTCTAATATTGCTAATATGTCTAATTTTTGTTCTTACAAACCTGAGTGTATTACTTCAACGAAGCAGAAGGGTTTCATTTTACCTAGAGTTGGTCTGATGTCAAGATTAGACAAATTGTACAAAAATTGAACAAGTTTTCCCTTAAACTCTGACTTCTTAAAATCAACCTCTACAGTTCCTCTGGTTTTATCCAAAAAGGATCATATAGCATTTATAAGTGCTGACAATTTTAATATATGGTTCTTATAAAGCATTAATATACCATTATTTATTGAGTCAAGATTGATCTCTTGATATTTAAACTTTGACATAATTCATTTTGTTTTGCTCTCTCTCCCAATTCTTGACAGATAGGAGTGTATCAGAACTATTTTGAATATTAAACAGACAGAAATTTCCTTCAGCAATGTAAGCAAAGTAAACATATTGTAGAGTATTCAAATTTGAAAGCATAGCCAATTCTACTAAACATAAGTAAACAGTATTTTTAGATGTGTTCTTTAAAGAAAGATTGATCTAAAAACCAAAAATACATCTCTTCTTTACTGGAAACCCCAGTCTTATCATGGTTATATACATAACATTTGATATAAAAATCAGTGAATGGTGTCTATTTCAGTAGCACAAAGTCATTTTTCCATGTCTATATCATACGCCCTAAAATAATGTTAGGCAAGAAAGGATCAGACAACCACACATCAAATCTTGCTATCAGCTTATCTTTATCCATTTTTTCAGAAGGTGATTGGAATATGTATTTTTCATATCCTGATTTTCTTTTCTCCAAGTAAGTATACAGTGAAACACACACTAAATTTTTATGAAGAATAACCCTACTCCTCCTTAAATTTTCAAAAAGTAAAAATATGAGCTAAGTTTAAAAACAAAAAAAAATTCACTCAGCCTCTGGACACTGCAGGTAAATTTGATTTGACCAAAAATCAGCACATAAAAAATCAAAGATAACCATCCTCAGCTGCCCTCAGAATGTTAGAAACAGGTACTTTTAGAGTAGTTTATAACTTTACACAATACACAGAAAAGAGGCTGGTGGAATTGCAAGTAGGTTTAGAAGTCTGGGTAGAGCTACACAGTAAAGATATACAGTATCAAGTGAGATGAACCTTGCCCTGAAAGTGAAGGTGAAACTTTTATATTAGAAAGATGAGTCCTCAGAGGACCCCAAAACACAGACAAATTGAGGGAATCTGTATTTCCCTTGACTTCTAATCCAAATTTGTTTCTGAAAAGAGAAAAAGTAGAATTGTACCTTCACTTAGCAAAAAATGGGTTTTAGCTGTGCTCACCTATTTATAAAAATTGTACATATAATTGAAATTATTTTAACTCTCACACATCACGCACAAAGACACATATACACTATAAATAAAATAATGATGACAACAAGCCTGCTAGCTTTCTCCTGTTCAGATAAATTCACGGGTGTTTTCTGAAGAGTCTCAAACCTTAGTTTAGGAAAAATCTCCCCAGCCGTTAATTAAACCCTGTCAGGAAGTAATATAAGACTGTTATTTGGAAGAAATTAAGTGGAAGAAAATAATGGGTTTGACTTTCCACTCTTACACTGGTTTCATGCAAATGTGAGGTGAAAAATCAAAGCTAACATGCCTGGTTTTCCCAAATACACAGAACATATGGAATGAAAAAATTTTTATTATTCCTTTAGTAGATTATACCATCCAGTCATACCATACCATATACTCAGCTGCTATCTTAATGTATATTTTTGTCATGTTCAATGAGATGTTAAAAGAACTGTAACTATGTCAGAACTGTAAGTGGAACAAAAGGAGACTAAATGGTGATAAAGCAGCTGGTACACTAAATGAGTGGGACTTAAATTTGAAAATATCCATATCCTTTTTTGTGTGTGAGAGAAATGCAATCCAATTTGTGATTTGGATCTCACATGCTGCAGCTGCCATAGGAAAGCTTCCAGTATATTCTCCAACCACACTGTGAGTCCTTCTCACTTAAGCTTCTCAAGATCGAAATGAATGCTCATTGTCTCCTTGGTAAAATCCTCTCTTTAATAAAAACAATTAATGTCTCTAAATTCTTCCTCTTACAAGAACTGGTGATCTTCAGAAGACCTAACTCCAGCCCTTTGCTCAACTGCAGAGATCTAGGAGATTTGTTAAGTTTTTGTTTGCTGAACAGGGAATTACCAGGGATGATTTCATAAATGCTGACTTGCCAGAAGCAAACGCATTTGGTCTTGACATATTTATGGAGGGAACTGTGTTGGCCAACATACCTCATTCCCTTGTTCTGGCTACCTTTGGGGAAAAAAGATGGGCTAAATGTGATTTTCAAGTCTTACAGGTGCTTAATTGTATACTTAATCCAAATTTGCTCTCTGTCGCGTAATTGCGGATTTAGACTTAGACACTATGGCATTCCTACCTTTTTAGTGAAAGCTGTGAGCCAAAATGAGGGTCATGCCAATATCTCCTTGTGCATCTGGCCCTCGGCTCCTCACCTCACAGCTCTGAAATCATTCTTCATTGATGGGTGATCAACTAATAGATTTTTTTCCTGAAACTAAAATCAAAGTATTCAAAAGAAGAATCACAGAGAGAAAACATGCAAACGTGTGAACTATTAGCTCCTATTATACGCTGACTTTCTCCAGCTTCCTTAAGGCCAGGAGTCTCCAAGAGGTGAAGTTTGCTTCATTCAGATAATAAATGGGAACGATGAGAAACAATTGCCTGGACAGTCCATTCTTTTCTGGAGAAATGGAAGGTAAGTTCTCTCTCTGTTCACCACTTTTCTATATAGCCTTACCCAGTGATATTCTGAAAGCAGTCAAAAAGCTTAGGAATAAAAAAGTTCTATTTACAGAGCTCCCAACTAGTCACACAGCGTGGAAAGCAGATGCTGAACTGTGCAAGCATTTCACATATATAATATTCCTACTCCCAGGATTAGGGGTATGATAGAGTCCAGCATACAAGGCTAAGCTCCTATCCTGGACTCTATTCCAGTGACATATCAGACGCTTCAGTTGCACTTCCACCAGGACACTAGAATTTCATTAATGTATTATTTTACTCAGAGGCCACATAATAAGCCTTTAGCTGATTGCACCTATGCAAAGCAAGACTAGATTGCCATACCCTCAAATTTGTCTGGAAAAACACAAAACTTTTTATGAATAGTGCCAGTAATTAAATAATACTCAACACCATATTTAAGTGGTCTGCGACAGCTAATGACAGCTGCATAGCCAGCTAATGGCAGCTGCATAGCTGTAAGAGCTCATGCTTTCTCAGAGATATTTTTAAACTCTGACTGCTGAAATCCCTCAAAATTACCAAAAAAACCCTACCCTTATGAATTCTTTCAGTGCTTCAAAGATTTCCCATGTCCTGCCATTTATATCAGATACCAAAGTGCTATTTTTTCATAGTGAAATGTATATATATTTATACACACATGCACGTAATCAAATTCATGTGTATATTTATATTTAGTTTATATATAATTACTAAGGAAAAATATTCCAGTGAAAAAGTGACTGTATAAGTACTGCCATAAGAAAGATTTCTCAAGTGTGTTTCTCAAATTTTGCAGGGTAAAGCTTGATCAAGACATTTCAGAATGAATGTCAGAAAAAAATAAATCTTCCATAATATCAACTCACAAACATGCTGGAAGTACTGATCTACTTCATATGGTTTATCTTAAAATACGAAACATGTATCATTTAAAAAAGCCAATGTTCTTGAAGGCATAAATGGATTAATTTACCGTTGACCTAGAAACTGCTCCAAAACACTTGTGTTGAAGTTTCACAACATCATTATGGTACTTCAGGGAAAAAAACCCAAACAATTAAAATAGCAGACAAGTCCTGCAATGAAAGCAGGAAATATTTGAAAGCAGCGATGTTTCACTACGCTACTAAACATAGTGACTATGCAAACTGAGCTACAGGTATACCTGCAAGCGCCACTTCTCTAAAAAAGTATCTACGAGTTGAGGAAATAACAATCTTCCTGATTTCACTTAACTTGACATATCATTTTTTAGCATAAGCTAGATAGATAGCAAATTTACAAGGCAGACAGGCTTTGGTCCTATGAAGATACACAGATCCTTATAGTCATGGATCAGGAATAACTCCCTTGAAATCAATGGTCTATCATACAGAGAGGGGAGATTTATATTCTTTTACATTTTTTGCAGAGTTAGGACCTTTATTAAATTAGTATAACGTGTGATTTTACAACAGAAATGGACAGCTAACTCCCCCTTCAAACTTTCATTTCAAAAGACTGATAAATAAGAGCATGGATTTTCTCATGAGCATTTCCTTTGAACTTCTGAATTTCCTTTTCTCCTTAAATGCTTACAATACACTATTGTTCTATTAAAGCCCACCACTGTTACTCCAGAGACAGAGTCACAGACCATGCTGAAGTCATGATAATTTAATTTGGAGATTCTGATTGACTACAAGAGTGCAAACCGCTCTTTCTCCAGAAAAGAAGTTTTTTGAAGAGATAAAATCACATTCAGTTTAGTTTAGAGAGAAGAATTAACCTAAAGGTGTAACCATTAGATCTAATACTACCTGTTTTCAGGGTCATGCCACCACATTTCCCTAGCACAGTTTTTAAATTAAAGATGCCCATGCCCACGCCCACAAATCAGGGGACTACGGGTCCAGAACTGTTTAGAAAAGTTCTCAGTATATTCCAATGAACATCAATGAGACTCAAACAGAACCAGGAGCTGGTGTTAGAAGACTTCAATGCACCTCAGATTTCTCTCTTTATGCAGGAAAGCAAAGAGCTGATGCAAATTGCAGCAAAATATAGACTAAAGGGGGAATATATGTTTCCTTTATTTTCCACTTCTAGCAATCACATTTTAAAATTCTTACAGATAAGCATTACATTTAAGTAGAAGACACCTACATTAAGAGGGAAGGGCATTTAAAATTAGATAATCTAATGAAATCCTCCACTTGTTGAAAAAAAAAAATCTCTGATTTTTGAGAGACTAATCTCTCAGTTGTTGTTTTGCAAAGATTAGAGATTAAATTTGACACTGATACATTACTGATACTTTCATGCTTCCAGAGGACTAAGCTTCCCTCTATAAATAGCCTATGAATATTAAAAAATCATGTGTAATGGAAGGAGAGTTGGTTTCAGAGACCTGTTATGAATCTCCTCACAAGCCAAAGGTGAGAGAGAGGATGAAAATTGTCCTGAACCTCAAACCTCCAATGGAGTTGTGCTGCTCAGAATAGGGAAATAGGATGCAGTCTGTGCATGAACTGTGAAGTGTTGCCATATACT
This sequence comes from Aptenodytes forsteri, assembly GCF_000699145.1. Taxonomy (NCBI): domain Eukaryota; kingdom Metazoa; phylum Chordata; class Aves; order Sphenisciformes; family Spheniscidae; genus Aptenodytes; species Aptenodytes forsteri. The sequence goes on along the minus strand of NW_008795923.1, from coordinate 1,169,365 downwards.
GCTGTTCCTGGAAGAGTAAGAGTAAGAAAGGAAGTGGGGAACTGTGAGAAACTTCCAACAATAGTTTTGTTGTTCGTTGTTTTTGTTTTGGGGTTTTGGGGTTTTTTTCCCCCTCATGGTCCCTGCTGATTTACTCTGAGCTTAAGAATGTAATTCTGCATAAAGGCTATTTGGCCTATCTGCTGTCTAACTCCCAAAATGATACTTGACAACAACTACATACTAATACCTGACCAAAAGTGTGTGGCTTTAAAATGTAACTTGAAATTATTAAAAGTCTATGATAAGAAAATGCCCTATAAGAGAGCAGGCTAAAAATTACGATTATGGGGGAACTTCACCACAAAGGTTGGTGTTTTTAGAAAATCATATAATAAAAGTGTTGAAGACAAGTAAGAACTACATAAAGAATCCAATTAAAGATATCTTTAATAGGTAGCAAAAACAGACTAGGAGTTTTTTAATATTGGGTTAAATGTAAAAAGTATATCTATTTATTTAATATGTAAACAGCCAAAATACATTACAATTCTAGTCCACCTGGGACATCACCCTCAGGAGCTCTATTTCCACAAACACCAAAGGTGCTGTGCATTACGTAGTGTCCTGCTGGGTCTGAAATGCTGGTAGTGAGAGGGTAAAGCAAAATGCAGTGAAAAATATGAACCTTGCCTTGTCAGGAGAAAACAAATGTTCATTTATTTAAAATACTGCTGGACTCACTTGCTACGCAAAAACTGAATTAATTCTGTTACTTGATCAAGGCAGATTCTTGTGTCAGTTTGCATCTATTTATTTTAGACAGCCACTGAAAGGTAAGATCACTTTTCTAAAGTTCCTTTGGAAAACTGGAATCAGAGCCAGTGAACAGTGAATATTGACAAAGCTGAGACTCATTATTGACTTCAGATACAACTTCTTTAGTGGCAGAGCTCTGCAAAAGTGAGAGTTCCTTCAGGGTACATACAAACTGGGACAGGCTTTCATATTAGTTATGGTAAGTATTGTCTGCCTTCTAGTCACCAAAGATGTGCTGTGCTGTGGTAGAGCACAGTATTGGAAGAAAAGATACTTGTTTCTACCGTATTCAGTAGCAGCTGTATTCTGTATATTATTCAGAGTCACCCTTAGAAAAAAGGAACACAGTAGAAAATATCTCAACATAACTTTTACATATTGTCGTCTTACTATTCAAAAGGATGCAACAACAAATAGTGGCTTCTGAGAGAGAGAGAGAAAAAAAAAGGAAGCCATACTGAGTACTAAACATGATTATACTATAGTAAATGCAAAATCCAATTAAGCTTTAACTAAAAACCATGACTGATGCTTCCAAAATTACTTTGATTAAAAGAGGATAGCTATTCAACTACTTGCCAGCAATCCAACTCCAAGAAGCAATTCAAAGCACTACTCCTCCATAATGAACCCATTACAGCTTCCCATCATACCTCTAGGAATTCTCATAAATCTCTTACAAATGGTATCTGTAGAGAAGCTTTGTGTGTGCTTGGACAGATATTATGTTTAAAAATAGAAGTAAAAAGTAATGTTTCTTGAGAGACGATCTATGTAGAAT
>NW_008795923.1:1136490-1167676 GCF_000699145.1 Aptenodytes forsteri | reverse complement strand
AAAAAACCAACCCAAAACAAACAACAAACTATTTCTGATTATCTCTCTGAGATTGTTCCAAAACTGCTCATTCTTTCTTCATTCACTTATATTTGTATGTGAGCTGTGTTACTTCTATGTATTTGAGAAACATGACGGTGACTGTTGTATCTCCTAAAAGGAGAGAGGATTTCTTCTGGTACTAAACTGGAAGCTGATGGAAAATTCCAAATTTGGTTTTAATATTCATTCCTTGGTTTATTCAAACTTAAAAATCTTTTGGTCTCTTTTACTGACCAGCTGAAAATTCACAGACCATCTCAAGCAAGCTTCAGTGTTCCCAGTCCGAGATGAACATACGCACTACTGTCATCAGATGGTTATTCGAAGCACAAAGGTTGATGTTGGCAGCTTTACTTCAAGCAATAGATGTGTGTATGTGTGTTTAGTGTAAGTTACTAATTTCATTCTTTTGCTCAGCACAGTTTAGCACATATTTAGCTTTATGCTCCACTGTTCATTACAGTGCTAGCCAAGAAATCCAAGGCTTCAGGCCAACAGAGGCCATATATGTTTTCAAACCTTATGAGATACATCAAATCCGTCCACTGAGCCAATCTAGAATTCAGGTTCCCAACTACATGAAACAGAGACTCAATTCCTAACCTGAAATAATTTTCTGTCTGCCTACTACTAGTATAAAAGTATGGTAAAGAAAAGAGGTTTCCGTAACTTAATGTCAAAAAATCTTTTTCTTTGCTTCATCAAAACTGTACATTAATACTTTATTTGCTCAGAAATGTAACATCCTAATAATAATTTTCTCCACATAATATTTATTTTAGTAAGAGAGTCCCAGGAAAATAATAAAACACACTGCAAATAGCCTTGAAAAGATTCATCTGAAATGACTGTATGACATTAGAGAGTCAACATAGTCTTTATCAATATAGTTATATTGACAAAGATTAGCTCAACATAGGGAGGCTTATCTTTCTGGACTCCTTCAGAGGAATACGCTCTCCCATAATACGCTTTGGGACGCACAGAACTTGGCCCTTATTATGAAATGTTGTTTATCAGAGCCTGCCATAACAGAAATCAAGTCTACATTAGTGTTTTCGTTTGCATCAGGAGGTCTGAAGCAAATTTCCCCATTGTCTCAACTTGCTTTGGTTTGCATCATGAAGTGATTTCAGAGTGCCTGAACTGGATCCCTCCTGGATGAAATGAAATTGAAAGATGATCTCTGAGAGTGCATCTAATGCTTTCCATCCATTTGTGGACGTTCAGCCAATGGACCTGACTAGACCTATTCCAAAATAACCCACCTGGCCCCCAAACGTGGATGACACCATTGTCTCAACTTGCTTTGGTTTGCATCATGAAGTGATTTCAGAGTGCCTGAACTGGATCCCTCCTGGATGAAATGAAATTGAAAGATGATCTCTGAGAGTGCATCTAATGCTTTCCATCCATTTGTGGACGTTCAGCCAATGGACCTGACTAGACCTATTCCATAATAACCCACCTGGCCCCCAAATGTGGATGACACAGACATCAGACATCAGACCCTCCTCTTTTGCTCTAGAGATGATTAACTTTCATTCTGCCAGACTACTTACTAATGGAGACATAAGCACAGGAATCCAGATCAAGTAGCTTCCCCTACACCTTGGTTAGGCTTCTAGCACAAGCGTAGCTCTATAAGTAATCACACCCTCAATGCATTTTCAGTGCCATTGGCATCTCCTCACCACTCTGGCTTTGCTCAGCACCAACACTGTTATGGCTGATGCTGTAGACAAAGTCATTCCTCACACTGTGCCACCACCATGCATGCAGTATTAGAATACTTAATTAAAAAAAAAAAAAACAAAAACCCCCTCATACTTCATTAGACCTATCACTAGAAATAACACATTTCATAGGAACAAGCACTCTTAGTCATGTGAAACTGTTTAATTCCTCCTAGTGAAAAAATATAAACAGATCACTTAAATTTCCATGAATCAGTAATTCTAATTCTTTCAGTGGAAATACTGAATCCATGATTTTCACATTTGTTTGCATGTTTGAGTGAATCACAATATCAACTAAATTATGTCAGCTGCCATCTCAAAACAATCCTAGCCTCATAGTCCTCCATAAATATTATGCTAAGCATAACTGCCAACTGAATATTGAACTAGACAGGAATAGATGAGGCGAAATAAAATGTATTTATGAAATCACTACTAAGAATTTTAGTATTAAAAATCTTGTGATGTATATTAACAGTACTCCATTCAAAATGAAAATACAGCCTATGAATAAAGGTAAAATTGGAATATTTACTTTAATGCTTGTATCACAGTAATTTCCCCAAAACAGACATATCTATAGGCTAATAAGTTCCTCAGCAAAAAAGTTTATTCACATCTCAACTTATTTCAAACCATTAAAATCATGCATTTTATTGCTTGCCTTCAATCATAGGACAGTTCAACATGCCAAGTATTTTGCATTGTCTGTCTTCACCTGCTTTTTTCCTTGCCTTATGACAGATGTAAGAAAAAGAAGAAATTTGCAGGTAGATCACCCACCTCTCAACATCATCATCTGATGCTGTTGATAATGAAGACTGCAAGAGTAAATGCTACATGAGTAACAGGCAAGCAACAGATCCTCTTGCCTTACAAATTTATCAACTATGTACAAAAAGACTGTGAGGACAAAATGCTTTATGTAAAATAAAGTGAACACTGTGCTAGTTAGTAATTATACTAATTCCACTTTATTTTTTCTTCCAGGTCAAATAAGTTGTTTCTATGCAACTATATCTTTCTCCAAACGAAAAACATTTTTTTTAAGTGCTGATATACAGTATTTCCATCTCTTGAAGGGTATCTAATTAGCATAGGCTTATCAGCTGATGTCAAGGGCTACATTTACGTTCTTATAACATCAAGCCTGACTTTCAGGCTTATAGCTGACTTATTCAGGCTTTCAGACAGTAAAAGCTATACTGAGAAGAATTTTGAAGTTGAAGTTATACACGATACTAAAAGCTAGTCAAGACAGCTTCCAGACCAAACACCCTCTTTTACTAAATACCAGGAAGTGGTACTGTCCTCTACTTGGTCCAATGTGTAGCAAATCAAGAAGGAGGCAGTGTGATCTAGATCTGAGACAACTACTAGGAATATATTTGAAATGTACAATGAAATCAGCAAATTACTTACACTCTCCTCCCAGACAGGGCTGGGAAAGCTTCAGCAGTGCTGCGTAGCAAGATTGGTAATACTCATCAAGGGAAAAACCATGCCATTTCCAATAGGTTATCATCACAATTTATACAGGATATTCAGGACACCCATCTACAGAGACACAATCTCTGCTCTCAGAACAGGCTATGCCTATATTGTTCTATTTTTCCCTATAAGGAAAGCTTATCATCCAAGCATTCTGCTATCTCACTCTATACAGCTTGTGTTCAGTTAAGAGAATGGACCAACCAGTATCAAACCAACACACATTATTGTGTAATAATCCTTAGTATTCTTACTATTCTGGAAAATACCGGTACATTTTTTCCTCTAGTTTTATTTTCTATGTAAATTATGATAAAAGAAGCCCAGGTTCAGAATCCAAAACTGAAGGCACTTCTGAAATTGAGCCAGAAACATGGCTTCTAGCTATGATTCAGAAACCGTTCCATGATCCTATTTCTGGAATAGGAGAAAAGCACTCCTACTGCTATTCCTCCTACTGGTCCCCTGCTTTTATTGGTCACATCCACTCAGCTGCAAAAGAAACAGCAGCTCTGTTTTAGCCCCAGTGCTTCCGGTAGAAATATGGAAAGGTACTTTCTGACTCTTTACTCCACTACTTTGCAAAATATAATAGGCCACATTGAATGACAGGAGTTCTGCATGGGAAAGGTGCATTGACTGCTCTGCTTGGTTACTGTTCTGTTTCAACACATGAAAAAATGCTACTATGTGGACAAAATGTTTTTGTATGATAGGCAAAAGAAAATTTTACATGAATATTGACTTAAGACACAAAGCCTTTAAGGTCTTTCTATTTTGTTTTATGTATGTATTTTAAGGTCCTGTATTCTTTGCTTACTCTAATTATCATATTGTTGGAGTAAACAATGTAATTTACTAAGTCTCTACAACCAAAAAATACTATAGACAGAATCCTATGCTTGATTATTTTCTTCATTGTTTTTTTGGAAAGCATGTGTCTGTGTGCGTGCGTGTTTAGTTTCGTCTTGTGGCTTTTGGGGAGAAGGATTAGTTTTCCTGATTTCAACTACCAAATTCACAGTAATTAGGCTTATCTTAGAACCCTAATGTTTCTCATTTCTCCCTTAAGCAATGTGTGTTTCCACCCAGAGGAGGATGTAAATGTATCTATAGATCTAAACAGTCAGTTACTATTCAGTCAAGTCACCCTTCCCAGTTCACTGCATGCAGAACAGCATATTCATAAAAACTATCAGATCATTTTATTGACTGGCTGTAAAAAAAACCTATGGAAAATGTGGGGCAATGCAGTGCTACTGATTTTTATGCAGGAAGAGGGTATGTGGTGGCAGCTGGGGCAGCTCTCAGCACGATTCCAGCTAAAACTCAGAAGCCACCAGAAAACAAGTAGCTTTTCAAAGATACTCCCTGTGTCACGGGTGTGGACAGGATTGCTGGTGGTGAGGACATTGTCTTTCATGAGCTCTGATGGCCACAAATCACAATTCTCTGGCACAGCAGAATTACACAAAAAAACGCTTGTGCAAACAGAATTATTTCTCTAGATACTTAAGGCACATTACATGTTCACAGTAACACAGACAATGTTCTTCCTGTCAGCCTGAATAATTCTGTTACGTTTTTGGAGTCCAAGTGCCACATTCTCACCAACTCAGTAAAATGATTAAACCTACTAGTTGCCAGTATATCTGGACTGATTAACAAATGCTCAGAGTCTTCGCCATTCTACAAAAAGAAAAAAAGTAACAGCACTACCAGATGAAACTTATTGAAAGTTTATTTCGTATAACATGTTTTAATGTATAAAATTTTTTAATATTTCTCCTTCAAAATTTTATAATTGTTTGAATACAGAGAACATTAATATTTTGGGGTACATTCAGATTAACACTGCATTAACATGTCTGTATTTGAGCAGAAAAGCTTTAAGTTTGTTCTTCACAAAACAGGCAATAAAAATACATATCACAGAATAATAATAGTAAATAAGAATAAATAACACTCACTTGCAATGTAAGACCAGCCTCTATTGCCATTTGTCATTTATTTCTGAGTAAAAGAGCCTGTAAGCATATTCCTCACAGTATTCCTCTGAAATTCCTAAATTCCAAAATTACATAAAACCCACTTATATGGCTATAAATATTTCCAAGCTATTTGCAATGCAAATCACTTTATTATTGTCTCCTGCCTTTGATACTGCCCAGATTTTTTAATGATTTTTTTTTCTGGCTACATGTTAAAGCACTGGTCCAGCATTACTATTTTCTGTCACTGTTAACATGTCAGAAGTCTTTAAAGCACCTCACTGTCAGCCTTTCTGCCACTGTTGTTATTTAAATTCACTAACACAGCTTTCAAACCTTCTGAAGTCTACAACAACCTACATGATCTGTACCACAACTTTTTGCACACAAAACCAATTATTCAGTTGACTCCTATCAATAGTTGGCCTTTTAGTGGTTTACCATCATTACTGATACAAGTTACCAATCGGCTATGGACTTGCAGCTTTCATAAAGAACATGCCTCTAGTACTTTTACATGATGTTTGTAAAAGAAAAGTACTGTACCAGTGTGTTAAGTAAGAAGAGAAAAATCTTTATTTAGGTGAAACTAAGGGAGAAATCCCATGTCTGGTAGAGGGTTGCTGGAAGGAGCTGCCCACATGCTTGGCCAGCTGAAGGGTTCGAGATAAGATCAGATTCCACAGTTCTTCTGTGGACCTGGTGACACAGCACTGAAAGTACACACAAATTTTTGGCCCTGTTCTGCATGTTATATATGGTATATTTTCTACACGTGCAATTACGTCTGCATGGAGTAGGAATGGAGTCATCAAATACACATTTTACAAGAATTTTGTAGTGGTATGAGTGATCACGTCAGATACAAGGTGACTAATAACCCATCTCCTTCACCAAAAATATATTTTTTTCATAGAACTGGGGATTTCTGCAAAGAAACTCAAAAGCTGTTGTGTTTGATATTAAATTATATTGCATAGAAATATGCGAGGCAACAAAATAGTCAAAAAGAAAAGTTATGGCTTACTAGACAGAGTAGCATGGCATACCTGCCCAAAGCATAATCTAATGATAAATGTATGCTAATAAGTGCAATTATAAATTTTAACAAGATACTTTCTCTTATAGGAGAGGCTTTTTGTTTCATTTACTATTTCCATATAAGAAGATACATGAAAGAACAATAGGATTACTGAAACACTAAAACTACAAGACAGTATAAAACAGAAGTTCTAGGTTCATTTAAACTATTAATATAGGAATTAATAGGAACATTAATGATCGCATCTAGTATTTCTTATAGCATATGCTTTTTTTCACACAGCTCAAAGCACATTCTGTACCAGAAAGTAAGATTTTTACTTGCATTCTGTTAATTCATTATCATTGGAGTGTAACATTTAGTCGCTAAGAAATAAAAAACAGTAGTAATCAGTATCATGGTGATAGATATGTTTTATGTATAGAAACATTTCCCAGTTTCCCAGTAACCCAGTTTCAAACCTTTGATCAGAGATGCACTTTTACAGTAGTTCATAGTGTATTTACATTTTTAAGTCATATGAATATTTTAGGATTTCTCTGCAGGTTTTGTAAGAAAGTAATTTTATTTCTTTATAGACCTTCTGACCATCAGGTAACTTTAAAAAATTGCTTTAACCTCCCAAGGTTTCAGAAAAGACCAGTCTTACTTCACTACCTGTTATTAAAAAGGAGTATACTCTAGTTGTCCTAAGAGTTCATTTATAAACCACAAATCTCATCTGACTATAAAATGGGCTAGTATTGCTTCCAAATATTTGAAACTTTGTGTTTAACATTTACGGAAACTGTTACTACATGCTGCTGATTTCAAAGCTAAAGATGTATCCAGATCCATGAGACCCCGTGTACTGCTGCAATTTGAGCATGTTTGTCTCTCTCTACTGCACATGCCTAGTTCCTAAGTTCTGCCTATTGGCAACTACTTTTAGCCCTCATTTAGGTCTGTGCTTAGATCTGTGCTTTAGATGTGTGCTTAGCTTAATAATTGAAGGTTACAAGAATTAAGAATACTGTTCATAGAAATATTTCAGTTTTTTTTCTTTTGCAAAGATGCTGAAACAGAAAAAAGGCTCTGTTCATTTGAAATTCTGTTGAAATAAACGTCGTGTACAAAGTGAAGATATTTTGAATGTTTAGAAGTTGTGCAAGTTAGTATTCACCTGTATTAGTATAGACAACCAATTTAAGAAAACAAAAAATATTTACTGGATGTTATAAACACCAATGTAAACTTAAGTTGCTTTTGAATGATCAAAGCAGTATTACACAACTTTCAAAAACAAAATCTGACATTTCAAAATTAAGTTCCTTTGTGCTATGCTTTCATAAAAAAGGAACCACCCTCAAGTTCTCTCTGCTTGATTAAAAAATATTTTTTCAGTGGATTGTGTCCCATTTCATAACCAATAACCACGTTAAAAATATCTCCTTTCTAATCCAAACTTTCCCACCTGTATTACTATTTTATGCAAATAACTGCTAAATACAGTGAAACAGAAGACCAACCAGAGAGCAAGGCAATGTTACTACTTGAACTTTGATGTTTACCATGTTCATGAAAGACACATGCTCACTGTGGGACTGCTGGCAAACTAATTTATCCACATAGAGTAGCAGAAATACTATCTTTTTATCAAGCTTGAAGAGAAAAAGAAAGAAAATCACTGCTTTCTGTTATATACCTGCCAAAGTCTACCAAAGTTGGCACAAGCAAATTGAGATGAAACAGAGAGATATTGAAATACAAAGCACTGAACTTTGATATTGCCTCATTATAAAATTAAACCTTATTCATAATAGCATTACAACTCCTTCCTTTCATACAGTATATAACTTCTTTATATCACCTCCTCTCATACAGTTTTCTATTTTATTTGCTCTAATCAAGCATAGTCTAGGGATCAAAGCTTAAGCTTCTTTTAATTATAGCAGGTGGTTCAGCAAATATACTGAACCAACCAACCTCAATGATTCTATTCTATTCTATTCTATGATTCTTTTAATTATAGCAAGTGGTTCAGCAAATATACTGAACCAAATCACGCTTTTAACATCTGCAGAATTTCAGGACAGATTTCCTGAGCAAAACAAAGGTACTAGGAATTTCATAGCTTCTAGGTAATTGCAGATATTGATGTAATTTTCAAATTCAATACTTTTTCTGAACACTAGGTGTCCTGGAGACCAAAGAAGCTAATAAAACACAACAAAGTGGGAGAGAAGGGGGAAGAGAAAAAACCTGTTTATTCATCCTGTGTCATTGCACATGAAAATATAATTTTAAATGTTGCAATTAGTTGTTGAGAAATTCCTTGTTAATTTCATCTACTAAAAAAAAAAAAATCAGGCAAGAAAATCTCTGAATTTGAAAATTTATGGCAGACTTCTAATTTCAATTAATGCTCACTCATGAAGTGAACACACTTTATAAAGTTGATTTTAAAGCATAGTGTTCAAAGCATTTGATTGAGATCTTAATAAACGCTCAAAAACTTGTAGAGATCTCCACTAATTACGATTCTCCACAGCCCAAGTGCTCTGCTAGATGCATCCCTGTATGGCCAGTCTGATTCCTTGGCCAGTAGGCCAATTTGGTTTGATTTCCTAAGAACATCAGTGAAATGCCAATAATAAAGTTACAACTTGCACACATGCTTTGTCCTTCTTCCAGTACCATTTTTGTTGCTGAAAGAATTAATATGTTACGGTTTTGAATCAATGTACAATTAATTCATCTGCTTAATCATTACATCAATGTACAATTAATTCAGTAGCTTAATCGCTCATTACCGTCCATCAGTCAGAGTTCAGGCCCTCATCTCACAATTTTTGTATTTGTCCAGTTTTAAACATGCTAGACATTGGCTTTGCTAAGATTATTTTCACACATTCAGGTTAAATACCAGCATGTATATTTCAAATTAAGAACTATTAAGCTGTCCCATAACTTTGCAAACTATTTAAATGAAAGAGATTCTGTCTCAAAGAGATTACAGTGTAACATAGAGAAACACAGGTAAGAAAGCAAAAAGTGAAAGTAGTTTAAAACAGATCAAAACAATTAACAAGAGTCATATGAAGCCCTTCTCAGCAATTATTACATTTGTAAGCAAAGACTGAAGTAACTGAAGACGGAAAGAGAAGATACCACAAACATGGTGGTCAAAAGCTAGAAAGGAAGGAATGACAAAGGAAGCCAAGGCAAGAACTGGAAAGTTGCTTAACATATCTTTCTTTATACTGCACATATGTAAACAAATAAATAAAAAAAATAATTGAAAAAGGGCATCACAGGAATATATAATAGGCTTTCTTTGGTTGAATTTTTTTTTAATTTTTCAGGGATTCTTTTAGCACTGATAACACCAAGCCATTCTAGAACACAAACACAGACTCTCCTGAATTAGCAGCTTTACATTCCAAGGTCATTTAACTCTACATTGCTCATTAAAGTATCCAGAACGCAACAGGAAATTTGGTCATATTCCCCTTTTATTTATTGTCCCCTCAGCTTAAAAATCAGTGGAAGAAATAATTTTTAAAAGAGAATTTTTTGTATGTGGGATAATGTCTACAGTAATCACAGAGATTGCTAGTAGCAACAATACATACTGTAAAAAAGTTATATACTTCATTGTTAGTGCTTACTTTCATAAAGTACCACATAATAAAATAGTCAATTTGGTATCACAACCAAGCATCCTAATTTTAGTGACTTTTTCAACTCGACACACTCGGAAAGAATACCTGACGTCAGGAACTGTGTTTAAGAGCATAGCTACAGGAGGCTGTACAGAATATTTAGATGTCAGTGTGTGAAAAAAGTAGTCATGCTGTAGAGGAACAGGCCAGGGGCATTCATGTCTCTGAATCACTGCCAGGATCAGCAGATCGTCACTGTTAGGAGGATGTCACTCTTTCTGCACAGCCCTCAACTATCATTTGACATCACTGTAAGAAGGGCAAGACAGTACAATTAAAAACAATGGATTAAAAGAAGACAAGAATGAAATGCAGTTATTGGACCCAAAGAATGGGGTACCTGTATTTTGTGAAAGACGTTTGCCATGCATTTTAGGATCAACTTTTAATTGCCTCAGATTGTTTGCTCTGGTAGCATACACAGGATTTATTACATATTAAAGACATCACTCTACAATAGCGTAAAGTAACCAAAAAGACAAAACCATTATACGATCAGGAATGGGAAGGTTATTTAAATCCTAACTGTATCAGAGACTGAGCTGAAAAAGCTGTTGCCACTTTAAGTAGTGGAGTGTTTGAATTGCCCTGCACTGCCGGAGTGCTATAAGGAGCACCTGAGGCAGGGGAGTTGTGGGGTTTTTTTATTATTGTTAAATCTTAATGTAGGATTACACAGTTTTCCAGAGCCAAGGCACTGAAGATTTCTTTTAATTAAATGCTACTGAAAGATGGTTGTAATTAGACTGGTCTGCACATTAGATTTAGAGCATATAATAAATTCTTACCTTTAGCTAAGCACACAAGCTTATTTACCTGAATGAGGCAAAACTTAGCTTAAAACTGAGAACCTTAATAATCCTAACAATAGATTCTGCTGTTCTATCAATGGCGGCACTGAAGATTTCTTTTAATTAAATGCTACTGAAAGATGGTTGTAATTAGACTGGTCTGCACATTAGATTTAGAGCATATAATAAATTCTTACCTTTAGCTAAGCACACAAGCTTATTTACCTGAATGAGGCAAAACTTAGCTTAAAACTGAGAACCTTAATAATCCTAACAATAGATTCTGCTGTTCTATCAATGGCACATGTATGATTACTATCCAAATGAATCAAATTAAGCATCAGCTAGCATGCAACTACATTGAGGATTAATATAAGAAAACCCAGACAGGTACAACATACCCAGTTTTTTAAATTTTTTTTGTATAATATGAATTTGGACTTTCTGATAATGCCAACACAGTGCTTATCTGAACTAAACAGAAAGACAGTGTAGGTCCATCTAAGGAATTATAAATCTAATGAATTGTAAGATGATAATATTATTGGGAAAGACAATCAATAGCAAAATCATTGTGAATGCAATTTTATGTTTGTTTAGGAACAATTTACATGCTGATTTTTTTAAGGCAGCAAACTTACTGTGATGATATTGATTTCTTACATATTTTCTCCTACCAATACAAAACTAATTAACACGTAAGCTTCTTAACCTATTAGCTACTCTTACTCAAAGTTTACTTATTGTTTAAGTACCAAGAAAAATCCTTTCAGTTTTATTAAAGTTCACTTACCTGAAAAGTATAAAACCGGGTCCCATTAGGAGGGTGCACTTTAGGAGAGGCAGAGACAGCGTTCATATCCGAGAATATCATTTCTGGTCACACACACCATACAATCCACAGAGAGCTACAGATGCAGAGTAGAGTGCTAAGCTCGGAGATAAATCCTTTCATACATTTAGGGAGGCAATCGTACCAAATGCAGTCTGCCCCATTCGTTCAGATGTATAGTGACAGTGCTTTGAATTCCCCACTCCTACATCTGTGAGCTAAACTGTAAGGTCATCGCTCCCGGACCTCTAGCTCAGCTAGCCCTTCAAAATATGCACAATGAATAAAAATTAGAAATGCCGAAGAAAAGAGAGCTAGAACCTACAGTACATGGAGCTTGTGCAGAATCTGGCAACGCTTTGGACCTGCCCATCTGTTCTCAGTGATAATCACCTCCCTCCACCACAGCCTTGCAAAGTGATTATGCTAAGCGTCCCAGTTAACCAATAAAACACAGTTTCATTTCAAGCAAGCATGCACAGTGAAAAACAGAGGACCTCTTCTGACTAACCTGAAGCATGCTTTGTGTTCAGTTTATAGCTGTATTTGATAACAATGATAATTTTATCATTTCAGTTGCTGATAGCTACGTTAACACATACCAACTTGCTTTAAATAACACGAAGGTGGTTTTTTTTCTGTTTTGACTGTCTTGTCTAGATAAAAGAAACAGTATCTTGCTCTCCAAATCAGTATTTGTTATATTTCTTTTTTTTTTGGTGCCACTACAGACTGCAAATAGTGGGAAATAAATATTTGTAAGACTGTTTACAGAGCTACATACAGTTTGAATACAATACACATTACAAGCCTCTCTGTTCTCATTCTTGTCTAACTCTTTTTTCTCATCTTCAGTCTGAACCTCTCTTTAGGAAAGGTTTACCTAACATTACTAAGTATAAGGTTGAAATTCTATTCTGAGCCTTACTGTGCTTCACAAAGCTAGAGACCTACAGCTTAGCTCATTAGCTATACACAATACCTTTTTAAAAAGTTATTTTTTAAGGTTGATAATACTTGCGAACACCTGCACTGAACATCCCAAAAGCATTCACTGCATTTTTCTTCACACACAGATCATTTGAACTACATAAAGACATTAAAGAAATGAATATTCAAAGAACTTGATACCTTTTAGCAACAAAAAATAAGTGTTCCATTTACAAAAATTGGAAAGTAGGGTTTCAGTAAAGGGTAAAAAATGTAAAGTGGTTGGAAAACTAACTTTACGTGTTCTGTCAAGCACTCTGTATTTTATTCATAAGGTTTAAAGAGAGACAGAGAAACCACTTAAGAAATGGTACTTTCAAAATGAAACTTGTCAAAAATCTAAAAGCCTGGTGAGTTGCCAGGCTGCCTCTGTTTTTTATTCTGTTTTATCTTAATGATTTTAGCAGCTGAATATAGTACAGCTTCTAAAGTAAAATGACTGTGAAAGGAGTTGGGATAGATGCAGAGATGTCTGTCTGTTTAAGTGTGTATGCCAGTGTGGTGCATACCACAATAATCATATTTTGTAAGCCAAAGAGAAAAAATCCTCTTAGATCCTAGTCAAGTCTAACAATGTCTTACAATTACCATGATATTGCTTCTATAACATTTACTGAATCAAAGCAAAAATACTGTCTGGAACATTTTCTTGAGACCTAGATTTCAGATTACAGATTATTCTCCCCTCTTTGAGTTCTCTTCCAGAAGATCTAGATGCTGGTATTAGCAAAGGGGTCCCTCAACTGGTCAAAGGAAAGATACCAGATTGTTGGTAATTTGAGTATAGAACCTTTTATTCTGAGTTGATACTTTCTCCTTTATAATCTACCTACCAAACGTGCTATTTCCATGCAGTGCAATGAATAAAGTTTCTTTTATGGATACTTAAGATCATTTGCCCTGAAAGATGACAGCAATTTACCTCTTAGTTTCCTCACCAAATGCATAATTTGAAGAATTCATGTGCAAAATCCCACGTACATTTCTCCAAGACAATTACTTTCACTACTAAATAGCTGTACCTATTAGTTTGAACTTCTCTTGCTTCAACTTTCACAAATTTTAATCCTCGTTTCTACGAGGGATATAGGAAACTCAGTTCATCTTCCCATATTGGCATTTGCTAAACCTTAAGCTAGTTCATTCCTAAAAAATTATTGCCAACATCTTTAAGAAATGGTCAATACCAAAGTTAAACGTAAGTGCTCTAGTGACAGTCTCAATAATACCTTCCACAATCATAACACTATTGCTGTATTTTGACTGGCTAGTTCCCGAGGACTGCACATCTTCTAGCTGCAGCCATCCACTGGGAGCTCTTATTGGGATCACTGTCTACCATGACTTAGCTGCCCATTATTTTGAAAAAATTACTGCTTTTCAAAATACTGCTCCCGATCTTTTATCTGTTGTTTTGGCTTTCCTGCTTAGGTGAAGCAATTTGCACTTAAAAAACCCAACAACAACAACAACCAAAAAACCCAGCAACCCCCCCTCCCCCTGCATTAAGTTCCAATAAACACATCTCCCTAGATCTGGAGAGAAAGCATGGCATTATAACTGTTGTTCTGTCTCCACTAACTTTTACCTCATGTGAAAAAGCTCCCAGTAATGACTATAAATTTTCTTTTAGCTCACTGCGAAACAGGTCAACACCATGTTCTTGCATGACCCTCATGGAATCAGAACGTAATTTTGATGTAACACTCAAACAGCTTGAAAACATTTGTGTAAAACAGCGTTTTTCTGAAAAACATGAAACCAGCCTCCTCTCAGGAATCAGTCAGAGTATAGGTAAATTCAGTAAAGTATGAAATGATGCATGGCAGAATGCGTGTTCACAATTACAGAGAGAGACAGTCACACTTCAGAAAAGCCAGCAGCCCCAACGCTGGGATTCAGCAGTCTCCTCGGAACAAGGAGCTGAAACCAGGTCTCCCATGTCTAATTGAATGCCACAACCACTAAGCCGGGTATCAAGCAACACGGCCTGAAAGCGAGCAGAAAGTGGAACAGAATAAAGGAAACCGAGCAGACCCAACAGGACCAACAGAGAAACAGACCTACAGAGCATGACTACAGCTCAGTGGTAGAAGTGCTCACAAAGGATGTAATCCCAATTCAAATACTTGCTCCAATGAGTCTTCCAATGAATGATTTAATTATTCCATGAAGTGAAAGAGTTGTAGTGGAGGAAAAAAAAATCTTCTGTATTAAAAGAAAAGAAATCCTACATGTTTAAAAGTATGAGATGTGGCTCCTGAGATGGCATTTAGTTCCAATTACTTTTGAATGTATGAGTTACCAAGCTCTGAATCTATATGTGTTATGTGGACTTTGCATTTTAATTAGATAACCCTCTCCAAAACTTTCAGTGTGGTATAATTTTTTTTAAAATACTAGTATTCTTTTTTGATGTGTAGCCTACCATTTTTTATAGTAGATACAAAAATGTAGATATATGTTGATATATGTAGATATGTAGATACATATGTATTAAAAACCCACTAAGTTACACATCAAAAAAGAAGGAGTATATATCTATATATGTATCTCTCTCTCTCTCTCTCTCAGACCATTATGTGAAGTACTTTGAAAATTCATGGACACCAATACAAAAACTTGCATCTCTGACTGCAGAGACAAGATGCACTTCTTTAAATTGACAAACACACTTAGCTTTTTAATATGCTAGTGCTTGTGTGATATAGTGTCTCTTCAGAATATGTAGTGCAATAGAAAAGCAGATGTTTTGAGTTAAGATTTAAATCACCAGCTCTTATTAAATTAGGTGAGTAATTATCCAGAAACATGGACTTTATATCACATACTGTTCTCATTTCTGTCTCTATCAGGGAAAACCATGTTAAAGAAACATGCCTTCCTCCAGGAGCGGTGAGAGTGTGTGATTACTGGAACATTAGAGAGCTTTCACTTTAAACCTAGACCACATCACCTCTACTTCACAGACTCACAGAAACCCTACTAAGCTTTGAAAATCTACAATACTGTACTTGAATTGATGTTTCTTTAATATCTGCTGTTGTAGACATCAATATAGAGGGAGTTTCATATAATACATTACTCATCTGGCTAAAATTCCCTGAATTTGCTTTAAACTGAAAACTGTTAATGTTTAAAGAGTTCTGATCTCCAACAATTAGTGGCTGAAAAGATGTTAAACCTTTACCACAGTTCAGACAAAAAACATTCGAATTGCATATCAAATTGCAATGAATATCTTCATAAAGTCACACATCACACCTAATTGTTCTCCATATCCAAATTAATTTACAATTCCTTTTAGCTCATTTAATGAAGTTCTACACCAAAAGTATTTCCATTTTTTCCATCAAAAAAGCAACACAAAAACATATTATCTGACAAATGAATATACTTTAAAGAATGTATAAAACTCCTACATATCAAGTTTCAGAAACTAACCTTTCCTAGCTGGTATAGCTCCCAGAAAGTGAAGTGGGAGGGAGAATTAAGGAAAAGGAAACATAGTACAAGGAAGTTTTTGCTCCCTTTCAGCCTTTTGATACCAACAGAAAACCCTTTTAGAATGGAAGACTTGTAGAAATAGATCAGTTTACCTTATTGATAAATAAAGCCTGTTATTCATCCTGTTTCTGTAATTAAGAGCTGATTATCAACATTTTCCATCATTGTGCTTTGTTGCTTTGTATCTTGAATACACAAATACCAATGCTTGTCAGGGAAGCGTGTCTTACAAGAGCAAGTGCTGGTGCCAAGTCAGTATGCACTTAGGAGCCTTATTTCAACCTCAAATGTAAGGATTTGTGTAACCTATGAAGGCAAGCAAACTGCAGAACAAAATATCTTCTGTTAGCTATATAAACTGTATGTCAGCAATAGTAAAGGGTAAAACATGTCCAAACAGGTGTATCCTGTACAATGGCTTCCCTTTCAAGCACAAGAACAATGACCGAAGCTTTCAGAGGAAATGCCAGTATGAATGTAATTCCTTTTTGAAGTACCCTTGCTTTGTTGCATATACTGGGGCATTTTACCAAGTATTGCAATTATTTTGAAAAAACAGTCAACATCAACTAATCAACTTCAAACTCTCATAACCATTTCTCTTTTAAATGGCAAACTTCAGAATTCATTTTTCTAACACTAACTATATGCTATAAAAGGTCAATAAAATTAAAATCACTGATTCAATATCTAAGTGAGTTTATGAATAGAGGAGCTAATCCAGAATACATTTTCTACAACCTATGAAGTCCATAATAGTCAACATCAACTAATCAACTTCAAACTCTCATAACCATTTCTCTTTTAAATGGCAAACTTCAGAATTCATTTTTCTAACACTAACTATATGCTATAAAAGGTCAATAAAATTAAAATCACTGATTCAATATCTAAGTGAGTTTATGAATAGAGGAGCTAATCCAGAATACATTTTCTACAACCTATGCAGTCCATAACCAACAATCATCAAATGCAACCACAACGCAAATAAGTCCAAAAGACACAATGCCAGATTTTGCAATTTGTTTCCTTGGGCAGAAGCAAAATTTCCCTTCCTTTTGTACATTCTGGACAGGCAATTGTTGACCACAGCTAGGACTCTTGGCAGCAGTGGCCTACAATATTCTGGTCATCACAGGTGTGAGAAATTAATTCTCACACTCTCAAGACCTATTGATTAAACAGTTCTATATCTGACCCCCTTTCCACATGGTTCAACAAAGCTGGGATGAAGTATCCAAAGTACCATTCTGTTTTTCTTCAAGTACTTCAACTCCTCAGCACTGGATCTGTGTTTCCCCTATGTAACTTGACCATCACTAAATCAAGATTATACACAGAAGCTTATTAGGTAACTGAAATGAACCTGATATAAACACTGTTTTCATCTATTTTTAAGTTATGTGTTGATGACAGTGACTCACTGAGTGAATCTAAAAAAGAAACTGAATGAAAACACAGCGCTTGAATATAGAGAAGTGTTCTGGACATTGAGCATAATGTGAGAGTTAAAGGAGGAGAGGATGGCAGAGGTGCAAGAATGTGTAATGAAACAAAACAACAAAAAATTGAGGGAAGATTTATCTCTGTTCCACTAAGTTGTATCTTACCTGATTTGAAAAGATACATACTTTTCTTTCCTCCACGACTCTTGGGCTTCAACTGCCAAAAGCACAGATATGAAGCTATATTTAGTACACAACCTGTGTCCTCTGCCATTCACTTTTGATGCCACGAATGACTGCATTTCTGTTTTGTAGCATAACCACATATTTCATTGAAAAGTCTAGAGGCCCTTTGGAATTAAAGACACTTTTTAATGTAGAATCATAACAGTGACTGCATTTATGAGTATTTTTTAATAAAATTCCAGTCAAATCTAACATTAACTCTTGATGAATCAAGACCAAAAAATCCAAAATAACGTGATCCCAGATGGTAGGAAAGAAATAATGAAAACAGTCAGCTTGTTATTTCACCCTGCATCATATCACTTAGGTATCACTTTCGGTTTTTACATCCTTTAAGTTGTTTATATTGTAACATTATACACAGTGGTATCACTGTACTTGGCAAAGTAAGAGTCGTTTCTTACCAGTAAATGTAGAATCTAAATTACGTAAATTACTGCAAAGGATCACAGTACATTAAGGATGAGAGAAACTATGAAAGAACATAAGAGATGATAATCATTGCCTATGTATCATCCTCAGCAGAGAGGCTTTTTCTTTTTAAGTGAACATCTTACATTATGTGCCTCATCATGAGGTTAAAAATAGGATGAGGGCCTATGATGGAAAAACAAAAGAAGATACAAATTTGAGATAACGTGTTCAAGCACTACAACTTAGCAGAGCTCACTATGAATAGATATCCTCTCTAACCTGCCTCCCCTCCCTTCAAAAAATATTTTTTCTTCCTAATGGTATGTCGTGGTTTAACCTCACTCAGCAACTAAGCACCACAGAGGTGCTCGCTCACCCTCCCCACCCCCAGTGGGATGAGGGAGAGAATCAGAAGAGCAAAAGTAAGAAAACTCATGGGTTGAGATAAGAAAAGTTTAATACTTGAATTATTATTATTATTATTGTTGTTACTACAATAATAATAAATTGTCATGAAAAGTGAAACAATGAGACTTTGGCCAGTTTGGGTCAACTGCCCTGGCTGTGCCCCCTCCCAGCTTCTTGTGCACCTCCAGCCTTCTCAGTCGGTAGAGCATGGGAAGCTGAAAAGCACTACTTAGCAACAGCTAAAACATCAGTGTGTTATCAACATTGTTCTCATCCTAAATCCAAAACACAGCACTGTACCAGCTACTAGGAAGGAAATTAACTCTATCCCTGCCGACACCAGGACACGATATTATTTTATTCATTTTCATTCTATTCATTTATTTTATACCAATTCTGCACTCTTTACATACACTGAGATGCACACTGTTCCACAAGTATAAAAACTATTCAGAGAGTAAACCACTAATGAAAATGAGTAGCAGAATTATATCTAGAAGATAAAGGCTGTCAGGAAAGCTTGTGCCAAGGCAATTGTCTTTGTCATTTATTTCTATTTCTGCTCCAGCTGGAAAATATCTTTTGTCTTAATGAGTGATGCAAGTTGCTAAACTGGTCCTTTGAGTAAGAACTTAAAGAACTGAATCAAAAGCTAAAATTCGCAACTGCTTAGTTCCATATTTTACATGGGAACTGGGAATACTCACTTGAGTTAGGATTGTGGATATCAGTAGGCCTTTGCAGAAGAAGGTCTGTTTGTTTTCTTTCTCGATTAAAATTTCATAATTTTTCCATTGTGTCAGTGAAAATATTTCTGAATGAAATGAATATAAACTGGAGAAACATGAATAACCAGAATAAAACCCATAAAACTGCATAATCATGCCTTCTTTCACATTGTGCAAGAATTGAAATATTACTGATATTCTAACAAAATTCCTGAAAACAGATTTAGCCTAGTAGCTTTTCTGTCCTGAAGGTAACTAGAGCAATGATTCTGAATGGGATTACAAGCCTTGGAATTGGAATCTGCTAAAGGACTGTTAAAGGAAACAATATGTACATCATACTTCCAAAAGCAGTAATTAATTCGGTTGTTTAATTGAAGACATCTTTCATCTAATTTTCAAGGATGCTCAGTCTTTGAATAGCCTCCCTAACTCCCTTCAGCCCTGCTGATGCTGTTATATGCCATTTTGAGCATCAGGTCTCACTGTTGTACACGTAACAGGCCAGATACTTGGAGCGACTGAGCAAGTTTGACAATGTCAGACCTGTTGCTCCAACTCTATTCACAAAATGTAGTCTTCTACAGACGACGCAAAATTCCCATTTATAGCTAAAGACAAGCAATTAAACCTTCTAATGCTTTTTCTTCTTTAAGTACATACCACAAATCAGTAATAACATATTAGCTTGAAAAGACGTCAAGACTTCGCTATAGTGCACATCTCATCATTGTCATACATACAGCCTTATAAAGATAAGCGGTCATGGTAGAAAGCAGAAACTGTCTCTTATAAAATGTATCCTATTTCTTCTGCACTTGTCCTTAACCTCTTGATGTCATTTTCCATTTCAAAAGTGCAGTGGGAGTGTTTGTGTCTCCAATACTGTCTAAAATCATCTTTCCAACACAGAAAAGATATCTTTTTCTAAAACAAAACAGTCAATACTGTCCTGAGGGCAAATGGCTGTTCCAGCTCTTGACTCAGCAGACTTTCATTTCCCCTTAAGCTATTATAAAAATATAGAACAATCCAGCAACTGTATACCTATTAAGTAGAAGCAAACGTTGCATTTTTCTGGGAAGAAAATTATGATATGCAAATACAGTTGAAAGATACTTTTCCAGTGCTAGGAAATGTGAATTCAAATCAAACTAAATATTTTTGATTTTTTATTTCCTTCGTAATTCAGACTTGGGCAATCATAGAATATGCTGTGCTGATTAATGCTGATTTAATGTTGATTTTCAATTATCCTATTTATCTTTCTGAAAATTCTGAAAGAAAAGTTAAAAGGCAACAATATAAAACCACCATTTTCCTAACCTTTGGGCTGAACGGCTTCAAAACATGCTAAATCCTGAAAAAGGACTTTCCAAGTCTTAATCTTCACAATAGCCACCTTTATTCTTTATTAAACATGTTTTGAAAAAAAAAGTTGATAGGATATTAAGTAAGATAGTATTTATAAGACATAGAAAAAATAAAAGTATTTTTTATTTCCTTTCTGCATTCAGTCTGGATGACATAAAAAGAGAAAAAAAATTCCCTTCAATATTCATCATGCAAGTGACTAAGCAGCATTACTCATGATTTATCTTGCCATGCATCTAAAAAGTGCCATAAACTTATAAGCAGTGTAATGTATATGTTCTTGTTCTTAACATTCTTACGGCTTAATCTATATGTCTAGCTAGAAAATTGAGATGGAGATGGATCGATAATTAACAAATGTGTGTGCCAATATTAATTGAAGAAAGAACTGTTGTCATTAAAGATCACGGTCTAAAAACATACACTTGGACTGGATGGTCAGGAAAAATAGCTACTTGACAAAAGCATAAAAATGTAGTCAAACCTAAATTAAACACTGTGATACTGACACAGTACTGCTCTCATCTTTAAACAAAATCTTGTCCCTTCTGCGTGGTAGCAGATGACTACTGCCTGGTGTGCTGCACTCACAGCTCATTCTGAAAATGCTGAAAGCCTAGTGGTAAGACTATAAAGATGCTAGATCAAAAGAAGAGCGTTACTCATGGACAGAGAGCCTCAGGTGGAGTGGTACCAGGTGGGAAGCTGAGAATTATGTGGCTGTTACTGAGCAAGGCCTACATCCCCACATTGGAAGCTCCTCGCCAATGTATGTAAGGTAGCTTTTCCATTTCTTTCTTTCAAGGAAGCAATGGCAGGAATGAGCATCAGCGTCTTCTGGTGGGCTTTATTTGCAGCCTAAGTGCCAGTGTCTCTGTGCGTTACCACAGGCTCCCTTTAAAGTCAATAAAGACAGGCACTTTCAAGGGGCACTGCTTCTGCCCTATTTTAGATGTCTATTTTAGTCTGAGATGAATCACACCACCGAGGTGGGAGGCAGTAAAGACAGAAATGCCTACGCTGTAGATGTCTGAAGTTAGGTGCAGTGAATCCTACCCTAGGAGCCTGAACTGAATGTTAAACAAGTCATCAAAATATGACAAGAAAATATTATAATCATGGACAAAAAACCCCCACCACTGATTAAGTACACCTGAGGGAAATTTACTATTAGAAATAACTATTCCTATAACTATGTGAAACAAAAACAAAACCACACAAACCTGAAAATAGCTTTCCGTACTTTCCTAAAACAAATTATGTGAAAAGCAACATCCGCAGCAACAAATTCACAGTTACATCCAGATTCAGTCTGCTGTTATAATCACATGCAAGATTAACATCCCAGACTAAGATACAGAACATTATGGAGCACGGCAAATTAACTGCAATATTATTCACGCTTTATAAAAGGAGATATTGTGACATAAACAAGTTAAATCACATCTACAAGGTTAAATAACATAGCAACCTCAGTCCAGGCAGTTTCTAATTCTTAGTACTATATCTGTGCTTATTTCATGTTCATTGCAGCATGAACATGTCTCTTGTGTACAATAAATATACATTTATTACGATTCAAGACTCAGAATTTTGTTTAGAATTTCATACAGTATCAAGCAGCTTTAAATTTTGATAAGTGTCAAGTAGTGGCAATGTTAATTAATATGTTCTTAAGGTGGCATAAGAAATCCTTAAAAAATTGTAGAGCACCAGACAGATAATGAACTTAAGATGTATATAAAATATATGCACCTATGGCTAATAGAATAGTAAAATCACAGTATTTTACATGTGTAGAAAATTTTCCTAATTGAAGTGCATTAGGAAGAATTTTCATTTGAAAAAAAAAATGGCACAAGCCAACCACAGATTTAACCTGCATTATCCATATAAAACTTTAGTCCTTTCCTGAGTCTGACGTTGTACGTATTCTCAGCAATACCTTATGGGAAAGATACCCATAGAAAAATTATACACAGAACATAATTTGTTTGATTTCATCAGTTTTAAATTTTTTCGTCTTTCAACTTCACCCACTGGCCTCTATTCTGTTAAGAAAATTAATAGATACATTTGGTGTAGCTCCTCTACAGCAGTTACATCTTACATAAATATGTCATGGTTTACTTCTCCTTTAACCAAACAGTGCTAATCCTGACAGCCTCTCTTCACTTAAAAATTCCTTCTTACCCCTAATCATTTTCACTGTCTGTCTCTACATCTCCAGATAACAGCTTACCATGACAGAATATGTCTTGCCTCTTCTCTGCACATCCAGATGGAAATCAAAAGGAAACATTTTATCTTACTCCTACTCCCGTCCATTTACCAAGACTCCAAACCTCCTAGTTGGCGCATGGAAAACGGCACTCAAATTGCAGTTAACTGTGGTTTGCTAAGATTGAACAACATTACACCTCAGAATAAACAGGTGGCATACAAACCAATTTAGACAAGCACAAACACAAATTGTAACTCAAAGCTTTCGGACACTGACCAAAAAAGACATTTCATTAAACGTCAGAACGGTTTTCTACATTTGCACTCTCTGTTTAACTGAAAAACCTAAGATGACCATGGACGTGGTTTGACAGACAAGCAAGATAGAACAGTTGGGAAAATAAATCACAGATGAGTCAACAATTTAAATAAAACCCGTGATATTACTTTTTAAAAATTTCAAATGACTCATTCATGATTATCTCCCCATAATTTTCCATTACATATACTCCACCTCATAATATCTGAACAGATGAACTTGATTTCTGCTCAAGCTAAACAAGGTATTTTATTGCTTCATACGTCTTTGAACTGTTCACATATTAAATTAACCAGCGAACTCTTCATTTGCTTTACAAGAACCTTGAAAAATTCTTCCTAATTTCTGCAATTTCATTTTTGCAATTAATACATCTAAAAGGTAAAATGGTAAACACTTATTAGAGAACAAAATGCCCATTGTAGAACGCTGAATGCTATCGTTAGATTAAAAATGACATGTTAGATCAAGCTCCATGGTTAAAAATCATCCCTTTTCATGAGGGCTAAAAATAAACTTTTACTATTATCAATAACTTTCAACAAGCACAAATCTGTTTCATGGATACCCTTTCACAGACTCTTTTTCAGCTCAGTTGTTTCTTGATTCAGTTTAGACAAAGATCATCCTCCTAAGCAATTCCATCCCAAACGTTACTGTGTTTCACTGTTACTGCCCATCTCCGGAGTTGCTATCTGAGTCGCTGGAGACATTAACCGGGCAAGAAAGGGGCAGGCATAACCTGTCAAAGCTAAACCAGAAGAGGTAGCAGAGTTGGCATGGAGGCTGTGACACCTTTAAAGGGGAAAGGAAGGCTATACTTATAGGAGTAAACTAAATGTGCTTGGGAAAGTTTCCAATCGTTGTGGCCACCTGGCACAGAGGAGTACACAAACATGCTAGTCAACTGAAGTGCCCAGAGAGGCTGCATGCAAACTGCTTATTGTGAATGGTCCCTATTCCCAACAGTCCTATTCCCACACCATACTTAGGAATTGCCTGGAAAAAGTGTTAATTAGCGTGAATGAAAAGTGTGCCAGGGTCTGGGCCAATAGATTACTACTACAGATGATTGTGTTTGACCATCCAGGAACGTTTCCCAGTACTGTTTGATTTACTAGCATATAAACATGCCAAGCCTTTCCAGAAGGTTTAAAGTTATGGCACATAATAAAAGATTTCATGCATTTCCAGTCTTGCTGTTGAAAATCATTTGGTGTTTAGGGTAATATTTAAAGATAGGATACGAATGATCAATATTAATTAACTATTTCTAAAACTTCAATCAAGATAAATGATACTTGATGCAGTGTAGTAGTTGCATTTTTGACTGAAGAATGCAACGTTGTAATTGGGGAGAGAATGCAGATTGGTACCACATAGATGATGGGTACCTTTAATTCATTTCACTCAGTTATCCCTAGCTGTTGATGTAAAACAGCATGTGCTCTGCCTGTATTGTCTATAGCAGATCAATGATTCCTGGCAGCTGTGCTGCCAAGTCTTCAAGGTTCTTTACATGCAAGTCATCTAGAACAAACTTGGCACAAGTTATATTATCTAGACATACTGCAATCATACCTCCTGAATACAGCGTGCACGTAGTCTGAAATAAAGCCTGAGAGAATGGGGAGACGTAAGTTGTCAAAACTTTGCAATTTTTTCTACGCTTATCCGTGTAAAATATTTGGAAGACTCTCCACAGTTAATAATGAAACAGCATGTGAAAGGTGACTCAAGATTCGGGCATGAGTTTACCACGAGCAGCAAACAAGGAGAAACACACACCGAGGTCTCAAACTAAAGCACAAAGCACATGTGTACAGCACAGTTAAAAAACACATGGGAAACATAACAGAAACGCAAAAAATGCAAAGGGACAAAACCCAACAGACAGGCAAGAGAAAAAACCAAAGCAAAACAATACAACACAAGTTACATGGGAGCTGTCAAGAGCTTTGAAAATATCTTGTATTTCAAGCAAATACTTAGAAACTAATATATCCCACTAATCTTCAAAAATGAGAAGATAAAGCAGGAAAGGATACAAATTAAAAAGATAATAGAAGATTTTTTCCTGTTAACGGGAAAACCTGTTTGCAAAGAACCCACAAGAAAAGCCAAACGTAAAAAGATACAAAAAAAACACTGCTCAAGGTTTACTCGTCTTGTAATCAGATGTCAGAACTTGGGTGAATACAGTTAATAATACAGAAATAGAATTGGCCAAAGGAAGTATGTATCTTAAAAGTGTCTTGAAGTTAGATGCAAGTTTCAGTCCTAGAATTGGACAACAGTAGTTCAGTGTGGAAGATAACTGATCTTGGAGAACGTTCAACTTCTGTAATGTAAACTACACGTAAATTTATACAACAATGGGTGTGGTCTAGCCAAGAGGGATCATGTCATAAGCAGACATTCCTAGAAAAGCGTAAGTCTTAGCAATATTGAAAGAGGATGACGATAGTTGAATAAGGTACTAAAGAAATGGCTGAAAAATGTGTCAGTGGAAGACAACATTTGGATCATGTAATAGCCAAGCCAAGGAGCAACACAGCAGATTTGTTGGGCTGGTGGTGGCGGTGTTTTATTTTATTTTTAAGGTGTTGGGCTCAGTTTTAAAACATTTGACCTTATTCTTAAGGAATGAGAGTTTTCTTGAAATAGAGGAGCCAAATTACTAGATGCGATCAAAATGTTTCACATCTCTTCTCAGGCTAAGAAGGTGAAAGATGTTCCTACTCAAGGCATCCTTTGACAACTACTAATTCTTTCAGAATATGTTTGGGTCAAGAAATACCACTTTTTGCAACATCCTAGACAGTAGAAATAGCCCTGCAGAAGCAAAAGTCTATCTCAGTCCTTGGGAGATGCTTCCAGAAGGAAACAAACATACATATGAACCACAACATAACGTTTGAATTCCAAGTTTTGCTATCCTCTTCCATAAAAGATACCATATAGAATCATAGAATCATTTAGGTTGGAAAAGACCCTTAAGATCACTGAGTCCAGCCGTAAACCTAACACTGCCAAGTCCACCACTAAACTGTGTCCCTAAGCACCACGTCTACACACCTTCCAAATACCTCCAGAGATGGTGACTCAACCACTTCCTTGAGCAGCCTGTTCCAATCCTTGACAACCCTTTCGGTGAAAGTTTTCCTAATATCCAACCTAAACCTCCCCTGGCGCAACTTGAGGCTGTTTCTTCTTGTCCTATCGCTTGTTACTTGGGAGAAGAGACTGATACCCACCTCGCTACAACCTCCTTTCGGGTAGTTGTAGAGAGCGACAAGGTCTCCCCTCAGCCTCCTTTTCTCCAGGCTAAACAACCCCCCAGTTCCCTCAGCCACTCCTCGTAAGACTTGTGCTCTAGAACCTTCACCAGCTTCCTTGCTCTTCTTTGGACACGCTCCAGCACCGCAATGTCTTTCTTGTAGTGAGGTGCCCAAAACTGAACACAGTATTCAAGGTGCGGCCTCACCAGTGCTGAGTACAGGGGGACAATCACTTCCCTACTCCTACCAACACCCCCAGGTCCTTCTCTGCTGGGCAGCTTTCCAGCCACTCTTCCCCAAGCCTGTAGCGTTGCACGGGGTTGTTATGACACAAATGCAGGACCCGGCACTTGGCCTTGTTGAACCACATACAGTTGGCCTTGGCGCATCGATCCAGCCTGTCCACGTCTTCCTTCCAATAATTTTTATCCTTTTATGTATTCTATTCTAAGCATTAAATCCGTGTGGTATGGAGGTGTTTCTTATCTTATGGAAATAAGAAAGCAGCAGTTGCATAGTACTTTTAGGCTGGCTTATTTTCTTGATTTGGCAGGACAGATCTTCATGAAAAGTTTCTAAATTGAATATATTTCCAGAGTTCTTTTAAATTTCCTAAAATTCAGCATAATGAACTACTCTGGACGATGACACTCTTTGTGGTCTGATATCTTTTATTTTCTCCCGACAGGGTTTTAAAAATATTTTCAACATTCTGATGTTGCTCTCTGAATAAGAAGGTATTCAATTGCTTAAGACCTGGCCTTACAATTAGCTTAGTCTTGCTAACACCCACCCAGAAAAATCTGTATTTCTCTATATTGCCATTGCATCCCAGTGATCCAAAGTCTCATTTCTTTTGTGCAACTTGAGATGAGGTTATTTTTTACTTTCCAGTATACGGCAGTAACTCAAACTAAGTGACAATGGCAAATTGCTGCCAAAAGCGTCTGTTAATTTTACATCCAACATGAAGTATCTTACACAACTTTTTTCAGCTAACTCAATATTACATGACCAAAGAAATTTTGTCATTCTTACTGGGAGTGCTTGAGACCTGCAAACCTTAGACAGTCTCAAGAGTTAAGAACGGAGACCATGTGTCAAGACCAGCTCTTGATTGTCTGTTAAGATTTACGTTTATGTGACTTGACCAAAATCACGCAAGTAGTCTGTAGCGGAGGCAGCCCGGCATGCTTCAGAGAAGCATTCAACTGCTTTAGCCAGAAGGCAGGCTTTTTCTTTTTCTGCTCTCTTGCCACACTCCAGCGTCTTAATAGCTGTAATCAGTGGCACAGCAGAGTCCAAAAGACAACATCCTCCTTCACTAAGTGTTCCTGATTTAATCATCAGAGTACAGATCGTATTGAATCTTGCAGACGGAAGTACTGCATAAAACTGTAGGCACCTATGCTTGTAAAAGTGGAGGGGTTTTTAACAATTCTTTTTTTCAGTCTGCTTGTTTCACAAATGATTTCACCCTTCAGCGATATGCAGCTACAAGCAGCTGACTCTGGAGAAGCAATCTTTAATTAAAACCTGTTCCCCCCCCTTTTGTTTCAGTTAACGATTGCCAGGAGGTGTTGCTAACCACAGGCCCTTTCCAATACATGCTGAGCATCCTCATATTCTATTACCTTCCACAGAAATTATGGGTGCTCAGCATCTATGATAAGTGAGAGGACATAGGTATTTCTCCTGCAGCTGAGCTGTGCTAAATGAAAAGTATTCACTGATAAGTTCTTATTTTGTAATCAGTTCTTCATTAAAGGAAATTACTTCCAGTAGTGAATAATATTGCCCTAAAATTCTAGAAGTACAGAACAAAAAGTTCTGCATCAGTTATAATGGTAAATAACTTTTGACAGGATGTTCACGATTTAATAGTTTTCAGTGTTTCCTAAATCAACCCTTAAAGCTGTAATATATATGCATTCATAATAATTTACTTCATGATTGGTTGGGGGTTTAGGACCTAAGTTCAAGTTAGGATCATGTGGCTAAATTCAGAGCACTGAACGTTTTTGCTCATTCATTCATTCAAGAAAAGAACAATTAACTATAACGTCTTTAAAAATGCTGCTGTCAAAACTACACTGGACCTTTTCCATCAGAAGAGTTATTTTCAGCATTAATGTTTTTGTTCTATGGATTTGGTAGGTTATAGAATGAAAGTCTTCTGGTTTAGGCATTGATAAACCTGGGGTTTCTTCCTC
The DNA here is from genome assembly GCF_000699145.1 of Aptenodytes forsteri. NCBI lineage: Eukaryota > Metazoa > Chordata > Aves > Sphenisciformes > Spheniscidae > Aptenodytes > Aptenodytes forsteri. The sequence goes on along the minus strand of NW_008795923.1, from coordinate 1,138,896 downwards.
TTGTTTACTGGCTTCTTCAGATATTTGGTGAGCTAGATTTTATAGAAATTATTAACAAAATGTTGCTTTTATTAAAATCTAGTTAGCTCAGACCTCATTTGATGTTTTGTTCTGAAGATGGCAGAACACAGGAGTTATGTCTATGGCTATTGAGACATGTTACTATCCACAGAAAAGTCCAAAATGGTACAACCCTGTGCAGCCCTTTCTGCTCTGTAGACTGTGATGCATCAGCCCTGCAAGCATACACAGAAAAAAGAAAGTACTTTTACTCCCTTCCTCCTGCTGATACAGAAGATACCACTGACCTAAACCCTGCAATAAACACACACACTATGAACACTGCAACTACCAAATGCATCCCCTAATGACTTATAATAAACTACCCGATTAGTTAAAACAAATGTTATACTATATGAGTAGGTTTCAAAACTGTTACAAAGCAAAGGCTGTCTCACAGAACAGTGTTTCTGCTGACACAGAATATTGCTGCATAGATACTGAAAAGATGACATAGGTAAAAAATGGCTTAGATTGGAAGACGAGCTTTTTCCATGAAACTAGGCTACATAAACAAAAGGATGAGGGAATAACAGTGGACCGGTTACACAATTACCACCAAAAAAAAGACTTCATGTACCATCCAAGTGAGGTCTTATCCCTCTTGCATTGGGTTTTCCCTGCAATTCAGCATTCAAGCATCTTAATGTATGTGTAGGTGTTCAAAAGAATTGTCCAGCACAATGAATGCGAAGAAGCTATATCTTTTTCTACTTCAGCTAATAAAAAAAGAAGTGGTAGCAGAGCCAGTCTTTTTCTATACTATTCAATCGGCAGAGGGAGGGGTCTGTGAGCAGCACATGAGTACAACAGCGCTGTGTGGGGTGAACTGCAGCCCCTCCCAAGGTTCCAGCCAAAAAACAGAATACTTTTTGGTTTCTTGTTGCTGAAAGATTACATGATTGAAAGAGAAAGCTTTAGGTTTTGGCTTCTGTGCTGATGTAAATTTCATATCACACTCTTACAAATATTTAAATATTACTCTGTCCCCTATGTCTTGCACTGGGTTTCTATCACTTGAGGCATTTTAAAAATCAGCCTTATCTGATGATTATGCAGTGTTGAGAATGCCTTCAGAAAGATGAGGATGTTTCTTCAGAAAGAAAGAAAGGAAAACAAAGCCAAAAACAAGTAAAAAGGAAGATACTTTAAAGGAATTCACCTTATGTGGAAGATGCAGCATTCCCACTGCACTGTGGTTGCTTCTAAGACAAAACTAATTATCCACATATGACTTGCAATTGCAGATACAAAGAGAACAAATGTGGGTATCAAAGTATTCATGCAAAAATAATCTGTGAATCATCCTACCAAAGGTCACATCAAAGTTGCATACCGGCTTTTAAATTTTTAGAAAAATGCTTAGAGAAGCTGCTGATATACTTAAAAAGAAGAAAAAACACTCTATGGTTCAAGAAATTATTTTTAAAATATTTACCATCATACAGGTAATTAACTGCAGAATGCACAGGTTTAATGCCACACTAATCTCTGCTCAGTATCATGGTTTTCCATCTATAGTAAACAGGCAGAGCATGCTATGTATCCGAGATTAGAAAGTGGCCCCTCAGTCAGTAAGTAGGCTTTTAAGTATATGCATATCCTACTTAAAACATAAGGGCCTACTTTCTAATCTCCGTCAAGCAGGATGCAGTTAACAGCCATCTACAAACATTCAGTATTACAATACATGTGAATCAGGCTATTTCTCAGCTATGCAGTGAGATATGTCACAAATTTAACATGGACTTAGGCACTAAATCTTTCGGGTAAGAATAGCCAAGTTGACACTGGTGCGCTAGAGGCCTATTTTCATTTTAATGGACATGGAAGCGAGGATTTATGTGCACGATTCGTTTTATTCCTAGCAAGAGTTATTTGTTAAATGACACGAGGAAAACAGACATCATCCTAGCAAAATACAACATCTTATGCAGGATTTAAACCTGAAGCGACCACTGATAACTGTAAGATATAAAGGCATTATAAGGTATTACTTCTAGTTAAAGACACTATAGCGAAGCACGAAAACAACCTATCCGTTTTCAGGTCTGAGAAGCCGAAAGGCTGGTTTTCTGAAATCAGCCGAAGCCCTCTCCTGCACGCCCGTCTTCTCGGTTTGTGTGACACCCCCGAGCGCCAGCAAAACAAACGGCGACAGCCGAGCCCCCGCCCGATCCCCTTCCTCTGACTGCCATCTGCCATCCCATCTGCCGTCAGGCCTGCCGGCGCGGGGCGCGGGAAGGCCGATCCCGCCGCCTGCAACCGCCTGCCGCCAGCGGGGGGGGTGCGGCTGCGGGGGGTGCCGCCTCACGCTGCGGGGGGGGTCCTCCCAAAGACTCTTTT
>NW_008795923.1:1135578-1136444 GCF_000699145.1 Aptenodytes forsteri | reverse complement strand
GGGGGGTGCCGCCTCACGCTGCGGGATGGGTCCTCCCCCAAAGACTCTTCCACAGGGGGTGAAGATCCTGCAGGGATGTTCTTTCAGGTCATCCGTAAATGGAAAGGGGGTTGCGAGAGATGGAGACGGACGATAGTTCTCGGGAGATGCAATGTCTTTCACTGGAACGAGGATAACGTCGGAAAAGATGACGGGGCTTCTCCACCAGTCGTCATTCCCCTGCAAAGTGCTTGCTTCTTGGAAAAGAAATCTATGAACAGCTTAGATAGAGACGGGCGCTTGTTACATAACGCAGAGTACTCAACCCGTAATTGTTGGTGGAGAGCAAAGAAAAACGGGAAGAAGTTAAGAATACGTGTCTGCGACTCACTGGTGTCAGCATGGCAGCTTTATATTAACTATTACAGTTTTAACTCACTCACTGGTCCGTTACCGTTTCATTATTACTCTAACGGAGAGCTGATAAATACAAACTGCACAGAAAATCAAACTTTTCTGCAAACTGTATCTTGATTTCTTTTTTGTCAAAAAGACATGCCAACATTTAGTTAATTCAAATTTATAATCCTCCCATAGCTAATGCGCACAGTTATAATAATTTTAGAATCCCTTTGTGTTATGCACTGTTTAAAATTAGTGATAAACAGTTCTAATGGAAGCAGAAGGCAATTACAGAGGAAGTAAATCAGGAGTCCTTTGAAGTGTGTCCTGGTTTCGGCAGGGACAGAGTTAATTTCCTTCCTAGTAGCTGGTACAGTGCTGTGGTTTGGATTTCTGATGAGAAACAAAGTTGATAACACACCGATGGTTTAGTTGTTGCTAGGTAATGCTTATACTAGCCAAGGACTTTTTAGTTTCCCATGCTC